>NC_066881.1:16271619-16574119 GCF_022985175.1 Labeo rohita | reverse complement strand
AGACAAGTGGTCAAGTGCAAAGACCACAAATGTGGGTACTGGGACAGGCCCTAGGCATAAAACGATTTACCTGTCATATCCGCCAAAAAGAGGCCTGCTTATATTTGTAAAATGCACTGCGTGACCTGTAGATGGCGCCAGAACATCTGAAAGGGGGAAAGGCAGCGACTGAACAAAGGCAATGCCATAAGCAGACACAACGAAAGCTAATTTTGTAACATAACAACCGCATAATCGTGATTAAAAACCAATGTTTATTTTTAATAAAATAGTTATTTTATCATCAATATTTAAATGTATTCATTTATTAAAAGTACTCGATCTTTGACACGAATAACAGAACCTGTGCGTTGTTGACTGACCTCTGCTGGTGAATACTTGCACTAACACCGATAAGAAAACATGGCTGCCAACCAGAGCACAGAGTGGGGGACCGTGTGCGAGAAATTTCGTCTGGCGCAGGAGCTCTCCGAAATAGAGTCGAGAAAAGACCCTGAGAACAACCCTTTCCGATCGAAATACAAAGCTAGAGATCTGTTAAAGGAAATCCATTGTTCACTGAAAAAAATACAAATCGAGGAGGAGGGCGAGGCTGACAATGAAGAAGCAGACTGCGAGTCCAAGGAGGTGGTGGATGGAGAACCGGAGAATCAGTGTGGGAAAGCGTGTTCTGGAGACTCTCCAGCCGGTCTGCGAGCGGCGAGGCTGGCGGTGGTGCAGTACTATCTCGGCGTGAACCACATAGAGACCGAGGAGCTGTCAGCAGGAGAGCAGCATCTGATGAACTGCATGAAACTCATTGACAAATGCACAACAACACGGGAGAACGTCTCGTTATTTATACAGGCCCGGGTAAATAATACACTGCACATATGATAAATATACACCCTTTTTCCCTAAAAGCTTCATGTAGGTAAATAAATGTGCAGGGTAGATTTGTAGCTGACTTCTGCATCTTTGTGTGTTGTGGGTATCCATTGTGAGGTTTTTTTTTTTTTACAGAATCAGCTCGGCATTTTGTGGGCGGGACGAGATGAGATCGAAAAGGCACAAGGATTTCTGGAAGTCGCCGAATCTATGTATTTGCTCTACATGAAAGAGGTGTGTGTTGCAGGTTTTGTCTCAAAACCTAGTGAACTTTCTAACGTTACCTAAACATCAACATTTTGGGCGTCATATTATGATTTCCGCATGACGTCGCTGTGACGTCTCCTCAAAATTTTAGCATAGCCTTATAGCTTGCTAACGTTACTAGTGTAAAAACACGTTGTGTCCCAGATGACACACTATTCACTTATACTTGTACAATTTATGAATTTTATAAGATTATTTTTGTGCATGAAGTGTGCAACATTTCATTTTTTAAGTTTTTATAAAAATAGCTTTATTAAAGAAAGTTTCTTTACCTTAACATATTAATTTCGATGGTACACTGACTTCTAAGATGAATGGGACGAGTTTCATAAGCTGTTTCTTGCTGGGACAGGTGACAGGCCCTTCGCCACGATTAGGTCGGTTACCCAGATGTGCAGCCATACTGGCCATACTCAGATGTAAACAAAAGCATGGATTGCACTGTTAATGTACTACTGAATATGTTGTTCTGCTAATTTATGCTGTCTAAACCATGGAAAATATTATATAGAAGGACTTTGTAAACAAACTAAAGTCAATGGGTGGTAAATATATGTACAAACAGTATTAATGAAGATGTTAGCCTAATATTTCACCTACCTGAATGGAAATTATAAAAACAAACACGAATGTTGTCAAGATTCTTGCCCTGAAAACCTGGTTCAGTTTGCCTTTTGTTCCTCAGAAAGGCTTTTGCACTCTTCTCCTTGATTTGTTATAACTTTTGCCAGTCCGTAGTACTCCAAATGTTTTCTCCTGGTTGGACCGATTAGTACAGCCCAAAACATGACAATAATTGACCATTTTCAGCAGCAATAATCAGCAAAACATCCCTTCAGTGCCATTGTTTACATTCAGTGCCACCAATATGGCTGATTGATGACGTGTTGTGAAAACACTCTGTTAAAGGAGACGTCCTCTTTCTAAACAAAGATTTACAGATAATGTACTTACGTCCTTTTCATCCAAGATGTTCATGTCTTTTTTTCTTCAGTCGTAAAGAAATTATGTTTTTTGAGGAAAACATTTCTGCATTTTTCTCCATGTAATGGACTGATATGGTGCCCCGATTTTAAACTTCCAAAATGCAGTTTAAATGTGGCTTCAAACGATCCCAACTGTGGTTGTAAACGATTCCAGCCGAGGAAGAAGGGTCTTATCTAGCGAAATGCTTTGTTATTTTCATTTAAAAAAAAAGTACAATTTAAATGCTTTTTATTCTCAGACACTCGTCTTGTCTTGCTCTCGTTGAACTCTGTGTATTCTGGCTCAAGACGGTTAGGGTATGTTGAAAAACTCCAATCGTTTTTTCTCCCTCAACTTCAAAAATCATTTCAAAATCATCCTACATGGGTTGGCAGAAGTACCGACCCAGTCTTTGCAAAATAAACATGCAAAGAAGATCAAACACCCTTAACAAAAAAGGTAAAACAGCGATATAGGACGATTTTGAAGTTGAGGGAGAACATGAGATGGGAGTTTTTCGACATACCCTAACTGTCATGAACCGGAACAAGAACAGTCCAGGCAGAGTAAGACAAGACGAGCGTTTGACATTGAAAAGTATATAAATATTTTTTTTTTTTTTTATGAAAATAACCGATTATTTTGCTAGGATAAGACCCTTCTGTCTCGGCTGGGATCGTTTGAAGCCGCATTTAAACTGATTTTTGGAAGTTCAAAATCGGGGCACCATATCAGTCCCTTATATGAAGAAAAATGCTGAAATTTTTCCTCAAAAAACATAATTTCTTTACGACTGAAGAAAGACAGTGATATATTGACCAAAATGAATTTCACACACTTAACTCTAGGGGCTCCGAAAAGTCACATAAAACTACATTCAGTTACACATACATGACAATCATATTTTGGGCTGACATTTGTTTTCTTTATGCATATCAGGATGGTCAGCCACCACTGGATCTTCAAGACTATTTTGTGCTAGAGGGAGAAGAATTATCCGAACAGGAGAAGATAAGAAGGTAATATCCCTTCCTTTGATCCTCTGTATAAAACATCATGTGC
This sequence comes from Labeo rohita, assembly GCF_022985175.1. Classification (NCBI taxonomy): domain Eukaryota; kingdom Metazoa; phylum Chordata; class Actinopteri; order Cypriniformes; family Cyprinidae; genus Labeo; species Labeo rohita. Next base: position 16,570,957 of record NC_066881.1, on the reverse strand, counting down.
TTCCACCAATGTTTTAACCCCACTTTTTCCCCATATGTGCCAGCAGGTTTGAAATGGCATATACGCACACACTGTATTATCTGGCTCAAGTGTACAAGAATCTGCAGCAGTATGAGCGAGCTGGACAGTACTGTCACAGTACACTACAGAGGCAGCTGGAGTACAAGCAGTTTGTGCCGCTTGAGTGGGCCATTAATGCAGCCACACTGTCACAATACTACATCACCAAGGTATGAGTTTTGGATATATATGTAAGGTTGGATAAGGTTAAAAAGCATGAAGCTCACGAATGCCAGTTTGTTAGTCATGTGCAAAGCAAGACTGAACCCAATGCAGATAAAAATAAACAGTGTATAAATTACTTTTGAGTGAAGTGGAAACTCAAATGTGCATGTGAGGCGCTAGAACAGAACTGACCTCACTGGTTCTCATACATCACGCACACACATTTGAGCCTTTTTCTTTTAATGGTTGGCAAACCTACTGAAAGGTGCGTGCTAGGGATGCACAATATTGGATTTTTGCTGATATCCGATATGCTGCTATCTTTCAAAACATTTTGGCTGATAGCCAATGCTGATTAATACCAATATATTTCCTTTTGTTTGAAAACAACAAGTCTCTCCTGTGCGGAAATTGTAAGCAAATTATTTTCAATTTTGTTTAGTTTTAACAAGAACGTGTTTGTTAAAATTAATCAATAATGAAGTTCTTATATAATGACAGTACATTGAAGCTTTGAAAATAACTATAAATAAACTATATATCAATTGCTGCATTTTTTTTAAATGCAGTGTAACCTTAAAATTTAAGATTTAACATTTGTTTAATTTTTTTTTTTTTTTTAAATGTGACATTACATATTACTGGATAAGTAAGTTTATATTAAATTAAATTTACAAGCATGTTTGTGTTTTTTTTTTTTTTTTTTTTTTTTTTTTTTTCCATGTAAGCTATAGTTTCTGAGCTTTAAATCTAAACATACTCATGATTACATGACATCAATTACTGCTTTATTTAATCAGAAACACAGTCTAAATGTTATTTGTGTATTTTATTTTCATTTTATTAGAAGCAACAGCGCCCCCTACGGAATTAAAACTCCTTACCGAAAGGGAATTAGGACCAGGGACAGGCTGCCGCTGCTGCCACTGGACGCGCTATTACTGTTTACTCACACACTAAGCGTCATTCTGTACATTTATTCTCAGATTAAATGCAGTGATCCAAAACAGTGAATCTAATTATCAATCAGGCAAAACTTTGCTTCAGAATGATTCACACTGCAGACTTCTAATCGCTAGCACATCCTGAGCACATGTGAGTTATTCCTCTTATCTGCAAAACATATCGGCATAATTTTTCATATCAGGCCGATGCAGATATTTACATTTAAAGCCATTATCAGCCAATTCCAATATCGGTTCAATAATATCGTGCATCCATAGTGCGTACCACCACTTACTGCACAAAACCAACATGACAACTGATGAAAAATAAGGATCAGGCTTAGGATAGCCAATACCAGTTAAAAAAATGCTTAATCAGCCCTGATCATTGATCCCTAATTATGTCTTTCATGACTCTGTAGTCAACGTGCAAGTAATTAACTGTATGTCTCTGTTGTTGTTGTATCACAGACACGGTACATGGAGGCTCGTCATTGTTTGGCTGCAGCTAGTGTCATTGCTACTCTTGCAGGAGAAATCCCCTCAGAAGCAGCTGCCAAAGAAAGTGGGTTTCTGTGTAGCATTATTTCTTGTATATTATTGGATATTGTGTATTTCCCTGCTTTGTCATTGTTTTACTAAATGTCGTGTGGTGGTTGCTAAATGAAAACAAAACTCCCTAATTTTCAGCCATTCACAGGTGGCCTTAGTTTCACTCATAGTGAAACTATCACTGTATTAATACTGTATTTGATTATATTAGTACTGAAACAACAGCATTGAACACAGTCTGTCTGTTATTGTAACACTCATGCTTGTCAGTTGATTTACATTTCATCAGATCCTGAGGTTGTACAAACCAACAAACTGTGGGTTGTACAACTTTGGCCAGCTATACAGAACCTCTAACATATATATCTTTGAAAGATCTATGAAAGTGTTATAAATGCTGCTTTTGAAGCATGAGAGTAATGGCATTTACAAATGCAGAGTCAATGAATTGTGTAAACTGCCATTCAAAAGTCTGAGAAATTAATACTTTTATTGAGCAAAGATGCATTAAATTTATTAACAGTGACAGTAAAGACATTTATAATGTTACAGAATATTTCTATTTCAAATAAATGCTGTTCTTTTAAAATATTTTCAAAAGAGTCCTGGGAAATGGTTTCCACAAAAAATAATAAGCAGCACAACTGTTTTCAACATTAAAAAAAAATGTTTCTTAAGTAGCAAATCAGCATGTTAGAATGATTTTTGAAGGATCATGTGGCACTGAAGACTGGAGTAATGATGCTGAAAATTCAGCTTTGATCACAGAAATAAATTGCACTTAAAAATATATTAAAATAAAAAACATTACAAATCCTATTGTCCCCAAGTCTTCCAGCTTTCCTTTTGTCTTATAGCACTTAAGTTATTTAAATAAATACATATAGGCTTGAAATTGTATGGAAAAAATCAAACAACTTTTTATGAATGTTTCCAAAGGTGATGCTGAATGTGAAAAACGTGAAGAGCTGCTGCAGAAGCGAGCTGAAATTGCCAGATGCTGGATTAAATATTGCCTTAATCTCCTGCAAGATGCTAAAAAACTTCTTGAGGTGGCCATGCTTTTTTCTTTTACATTTCAAGAGCTTTGTACACAAATTGACTTAACTGACTTATCAGAGCGTTTTCCATTGCTCCACAGGATAATATCGGAGAACTAGACTTGGATCGACAAGAAGAGTTGCAGAGGGCACGTCGGAATGAAGAGGAAGAGAAAGAGAAGGGAAGAAAAAGCGCCATCCTTTTTGGTTCAAGCGATACCTTTGACTCCATTTGCAGCCTGGAAGAGAAAGTAAGCAGTATGCTTCCTCTAGACTTTGAAGAAGCCCGTGGCATCTTTCTGGTGGGCCAAAGCTACGTAGCCCAGGCGAAAGAGTATTTCGCAATGGATGGTCATGTGACGGATCACATTGAGATCTTGCAGGACCATAGCGCTCTCTTCAAAGTGCTGGCCTTCTTCGAACAGGATCTGGAACGCCGCTGTAAGATGCACAAACGTCGCGTCGACATGCTGGAGCCAATCTGCAAGGATCTGAATGCTCAATACTATTTGTTAATCTGCCGACAGCTGCAGTTTGAACTTGCAGAAACCTATTATGAGATGATGGACCTGAAGTTGGCTGTGGCCGACAAGCAGGATCAGCCAGATGTGCACACCATAAAGAAGTTTAACCACTTGTGTTCCTCCTCTATGAAGTATTATCAGATGTTCCTCGACTCCATCCGCTCACCAGAAGGAAAGTTTCCTGAAAAGCTCGAGGATGACCTGCTAAGGCCGGCGCTGGTGGCCAAATTCCGTGTCGCCAGATTACAGTCCAAGCTTATTTCCAATAACCTGCCCACCCAACTGGAGAATCTCTCTCACTCCTTGGAGTCATACAACTTCGTAGTGCAATACTGCGAGGAGAACCCAGAAGCCAAGATCGCTGTTGAAACCGAGCTGGAGTTGAGTATGGAGATGGTCTCCCTGCTTCCTCTGAAGATCAACAGAATTAGATCCAAAATGGCCTCGTGCAACTAACAGGCTGTTGAAAAGAATTCATTGTGTCCTCTCACGTAAATATGAACACCTGACAAATATACACTACCCCTTGTTCTTTGCCAGACTTAGATATATCTAATGAGCCTACCTAGGACCACCTTGTAAGAAACTCTGTCAACCGTTGAACCATTTATCACAATCTCTTGTGGAACAATGTAAATGCATGATTTACAGTCACTAACTTATTTTCGATGTGCAATGTACAATTGTATTTAATGCAGTAAAATATTGTTTCAAATACTATGATTGGTGTTTAGGAGGCCCAAGATCTAACATATAGCTGTACTAATATTAAAGCCTTTTATGCCAATAAACATGCAAAAAATAACATAAATACCATTCTTCTTTGTCTTTTTATCAGTCAAGATAAACTATTAAATACTGAAAGAATAGCTAGACTAACGCATTTACATATAGTTGTGAGTCTCGAAATGTCCCGTTCACACAGCAACTTACGGTAGCGTCTGGAATACTGTTTGTATGAATGAGCAATGGAAGTCACGGCTTTCAGATGACTTTTCAGAGGACCATTTGTACAAGTTGGAATCTCGTAATTACGGGAGTTACGATATCGCATGAACGCACCTTTAACAAAACCACACATGAAAACCCGCAAAAAAACAGTAGACGTGCGTTTGAGTGGCACTCTTGCACTATGACGTGACAACTAGTTGTTTCCGGTTTCGTCCACACAGCACGGGTTTTTTCGAGAATGCGGTAAATAACCATAATGTGTGTGAACGTAACCTATTAGGACTCAAGTGCAGGACTGACAACCATATTCTGCTTCTGTGTGAAGGTGGACGAGTTTGTTTCTTTCTCGAAATTTGGCATTACATCACTTCATCCGTAGTAAATGAGTGCCTTCAGAATGAGTCGAAACAGCTGGTAGCATCACAATAATCCACAAATAATCTTAGTCTAGTTTATATATGTTTTGTGCAGTGAAAAACTGCATGTTTTTAAGAAGCAGTCCATTTGTCCTCTTAAATCAAACTCCACCAGCATATTTGTTTAGAACTGGTTTGGACTGTTTTTGCTTGTTAACAGTGCTTGAACTGTGCACCCTGATTCATCTCCTGATTCAAGACTGCATTTTCACTGGAAAAAGCAATATTACGGATACAGAACTCATATATAGCAATGGTTTGAAGTAAATACACCCTGATGCATTTGTTTATGCAACTTTTAACTTAACGATTTTAATTGAAGGACTTAAGTTATGTGGATTATTGTGATATTTTTATCAGTTGTTTGGACTCTCATTCTGATAGCCCCCATTCACTATAGAGAAAGTGAGGTAATGCTAAATTTCTTCAAATCTGTTTCGATGAAGAAACAAACTCATCTACATTTCAGATGACCTGCGGGTAAATGTAAATTTTTTTTTACTTAAATTTTCAATTTTCAACATTTTAATTTCAATTTTTGGGTAAACTATTCCTTAGTTGTACATTTCACACATACACACACACACACACACACATAAATGTGCAGCCATTATACTGGTGGATTATCCTGCTGAATGGAACGAGGAAAGTACCAGAGAGTACAGTGTCATATCCATATCAAAGTTATTGTAGGTAGGCAGAGCAGCGAGAACATTTTAGCAGCAAGCTTGATATACATCTGACTTGTTTTTTCGTCAAGGATGTGGTTCATATTGTACACGATGGATCACAGATTAGTAGAGCATTCATAACAAGAGCTGATTTCACAAAGTGAACTGTGCAACTAACGACTGTTTTCAACAGACAGTTGAACTAGTCGAATATTTAATGAACGGTTAACCCGCAAAGTATAACCCAAACTTATTGCATTTCCTTCTCTAAATATTTCAGTAATACCATTCTGGTGCTTCTCTTTATTGTTATCCTATATCTATTGTACATTCATGTGATAAACAACGTTTTACTCTAACATAAAATTTGATAGCAACTAAAATCTGGAATAACAGTTGCAGTTTAAATGTATTTATTGAATTCATTTTTAATCTCAGTTTCATAAATTATAATGTAGTAAAACCCAGTGGTTTTGTGTCTGTATTTCACACAAATACAATCCTTTCAGTTTGTGTGATCAGTTTATAGGTTAGGTTAAACTCAGGAAACCTCTTGCGTGCTTGTCATAGTCACAAAGAAAGAAATACACCGAATGTCGTCATAGTTTTGTCTGAGTAACCATGAAGAAGAGAAAATGCAGCGAGTGCAGGTTTTTCCCAAAGGAAATAGCATTACACATTTTAGTCAAGTCTCTGCAAAAAGCAAATATGTCTAGCTCAGATGAAACTCTACCAAACCGAAATTACATGCTCCTGTTTTTGAGAAAGAAGCATCTGATCATTATGCTTGAAATATGAGCAAATGTCCCGTGACTGTGTGTTTGGGGACACTTTCTTGGTCACCTTCAGTCTGAGAGACAAACAAACTTCAGATGCAGAACTTAGCCAAGAGTTAAGTATATATTTTGACAGGCACCAAACTCAACATCTCAGTGCCATTTAAAACATGAAGATTGTTTAGAAACATTTTGAAATTTTGAGTTTTTGGTCTCCTTTATTGTCTGAATCAGATGTCAGGTTATTTCCATAAGCCTCAGTATATTTAATGCTGTAGATTACGCCCAATATTGTGTTCTTAAAGTATAATAATACTTTAAGACCAAATTAGCACCGTTAACAGAAACATACCAAACTCCCCAGCAGACAGCATATGTAATACTTAGAATCATTTACAAGACAGAATTTCCCACACACACTTTCCTTTTGCTTATGCATATAATGGAAAACTCCTCTGTCTTGCCATGCTGTGTGCTGATAAATGGAGAAGCCCTTGTCATTTCCTGTGTGAGCAAACCACTTCCTGCAAGCTATGACAGCTTTGTATCAACTGTGTTGACACTTTCATATGCTGTGCACAACATTGTTCCACTTTATTGTGCTCTTTCACATGTATTAAAAATGTGTTCATATTCATAGCAACATATCCACTTCAAAAGACAAAAATATTTTTTGTTATGTATATAGCATTTCTCGTCACTGGTTCATTTATTAGCATATGGAAAGTAATAACAAGTAATCCACTTTAAATAGTAAACATTACAACTGAATTAATTCAAAATGTATACATCTACATGCAGTCAGTTTTGGGGGTTGTTAAAATGCTGTTGTTTTGTTAGTCTTGTATAATTTCACCTTCATCAAGTAATCTGCACTGTAAAAAACAATTTGTTGAGTCAACTTAAAATAATTTGTAACCTGTCTGCCTTAAAATTTTAAGTTCAGTCAACTCAAAAAAGTTTATTCAACTTGAAATGTTAAATTATACTAAGTTACTTCGATATTTGAGTTGAATCAACTTAAAATATGAAGGCAGCTGGGTTACTTACCCATCTGTTAAGTTTAGCAAACACAAATATCTAAGTTGTTACTTAGTACAACTTAACATTTCAAGTTGACTAAACTTATTTTAGTTGACTGAACTTAAAATTTTAAGGCAGCAGGGTAACAAATTATTTTAAGCTGACTCAACCAATTGTGTTTTTTCTTTTTACAGTGGGTGTGACACCAACCCATTCCCATAGAAGGGTTACGTCTTTTTCTGGAAATAACCTAGTACTGTACATCCACAGGTGGTTTTGCAGAATTAACTTCATTAATCATAGACTGCTGGTGAATTTTGCTCAACATGTTGGACAAGTTACAACTACAAAATGTACATACTGGCGGTATTAAAGAGTTTATAGAAACCAATAGTGTCCATTGTGTGAGGCAATGGTTTCAGGATGTTACAGCAGCATTATTTGCAGCATTTGTTGCTCAAGTCTGGGCCTGAGTGACACAATAGTGATTTATAATGGAGTACAAATCAAAAATAAAATCACTGAATTTCACTGTTTAAAGATATGAGCAAATCATTATAATACTTCCAGTTTATTTGTAATTGTCTAGTAGAATACCAGCTATTTTTGTCACTCAGGTTTAGCTAAGTTCTAGCTCTCAGTTTTCCAAATTAGTAAGTTATGTAAGAGGATAACACATACGTCAATAAAATTACTTTGAGTAATGGTTCTCTCACTCGACCTGTTTTTCATATTTTTGTTTACATTTAATCTGACTTGTTTTGCCGTTGATCTTGTGTGTTTTTAAAACGACGACGGTTGGATTCGTTTTCTGTATTAGTAGGATAATATTCAGTGTTTTTGGGATTGAGTGTTGAGAGCTTGTTAAACGGAGTTGCTGTAGGCTGCTTTCAGGAAACAATGACGCATACAGGGGCAGGGTCTTTAACTTGCTGTTGAACTGGGAAAAGTTCTTGTCTGACGTTCATCTGAAGACATTTTCTTTCGCATCGCATCATCTGCTTGACGGGCAATAGAATGAGATTTTACTACAGAATAACTTTGGCACTGGCAGTAATATGCCTTTTTGGGGAGAGCGGACTGGGTAAGTTTATTCTTTACGCATTTTAAGATCAGATGTTAAAACTATAAACTCGTAGGTAAAATGGTCTGTTACGGAAAGTGGTTTTGGGTTTTAGAAACTGCGTGTCTTAAAAAACTGCGTGCCTGTAATGCTCAAAGAAATTATTATAAATTATGTTTAAATTAAATTAAATTAATTAACTTTCAACACCGGTAGCTGACTGTCAAATAATCCATTGTTATTCTAAAAAAAAAAAAAAAAAAAAAAAAAAAAACAACCCAATACATCCAGTTCTGTTATGTACACAATTAAGCTTGATCTTGACATTTTACATGACGTTATTTCTACGCTTTTAATTTGTCAATTATAAAAGGACTATTCTGAATAATTAACTTATATTAATCATTATATCAAGCGTTTCCTATACTACCATCAGTTACTAGATTAATAATATTTTTTAATAAATACTGAAATCATAATGAATATACTTGTTCTTCGATTCCGATATCCGTTAACGATCCCGCTTCCATACGTTTTTATCAACTAATCTTTTAATACTCTTGAGGAAGAAATATTTTAAATAACTGTATCTTATCGCCCAAAGCCTGTTGACGATTAAATTGTTAATTTCAACAGAAGAGATGTGTGGTTTTGATTCACTAAAAAGAACCGGCTCATTAGAATTATTCATTCGGATTTCGGACTACGCTGCAACGTGAAGCATGACTTTGATTCACTAAAAAGAACCGACTCCTTAGAGTTGTTAGTTTGGGAATCGGACTGATCACTTCGCGCTGTAAATTCAGAGCGGTGTTGCGGCTTAGCTGGGTAGTTGTGCAGGAAATAGTTTCAAAGAGGGAAAAAATGTCATATAACACGGTATTTTTTGACGGAATTCATATAATACACAATAAAAACACATAAGAGATAATAAATCAATAGTCCCTAAGATAATACATGATAAAAAAACTATTAAATCTATTTAATCTGTTTATACAAATGACAAAATACATAATAAAACATAGTAGTTTGGCCAGTTCGTTATTAAAAAAATCATACCAGAGGAGTGTTAATTTGTGACATTTTTCTCATCTCTCATTCTGTATTATCTCTGAACACAGGAGCCCCAGCCAACGGCAGGTATATGTATGTGAAATGCAAGCCAGATGATAAGGAAGCAAAATGTGTCACATTTAAGGGCCCCTTGGTGCCCCTAGAAGGGAAAAGCTCTCGACTTCCGGCTACTGCTGTAAAAGACATGTAAGTTGCCTGTTTATTAATGTCCAGTTTTGTTGAGAATTAGTATTATGATTATTATCAGAATCTGTTTAGTTATTTCTTAGTAAAAACTAAGATGCATGCATGTCAGTACTACAAATGAGTTGTTTAGTTTAGATTCTAGTTACACACAAAAACACTCTCAAAAAAATTATATTACCACTATCCCTGCTGTCATACCTGAATATGGATATTTTCTTGGGCAAAATATGTAAAATAGCAATTCTACAACAAACAATTATGATTAAGAATGGGAACACTGGAGCTTTGTTACAGCTTAATCATCCAGCGATAGTGTCATTATCATTTTAAAATATGCAAGAGGAAGCTGGAATTTTATATACCCATATAGGGCTTTTAAAGAAATCCTTCATGGGTACTATCAGGGCGTTAAAGTAACAATCAGCAAGTAAACAAAGGGGTCTGTAAAACAGAAAGTGTTGTGAGAGACTTTTTTCAACCTAAAGGAAGTACTGACTGCTTCCTCATTCAGTATCATATAGAAAATGGAGGTTAGAAGAAATTCAAGAAATTAATTTTTTACCGAAACATGCTGAAGTTGTCGAACGTCAGGGGCATTTCCAGAGTCATTTGTATGTTGTGACAAATTAATTGTGAAGCTTTACCACATGATTCAAATCTCTGTTATCGTTTTCCTTGCAGTGGAGATTATTTAGGCTGAAAGTGGTTTATCTTTTCTTGGAAATATTTAGAAGGCTTTTAGAGGTTTATAATGTCAAATATACATTTCAGTGCTCATACGTATAACTACAAATTTTGTGTATTATAGAACTATAAGGCAGTAGATAAAGCACTCAAATGTTTTATAATTTTTTTTTTTTAAATTACTACAAATTTATCTTAAGTTTGATCAAAATTATCTTCCGTTTGTACTACTTTCTACTCAGCATTTCTCATGCTGAATCACTTCCTTCCACACATCACTTTGACATCACATCAGCTGTATCTCCTCAAAATGGCTATGATCGCCATAGCCGGAAAATATAGTATCTCATCGATCAACAAGATAACTAGAATGCTGAAAACAATATAGCATATTTCTCTTTATTTATTTATTATTTCTGTTGAACACTAAAGGAGATACACTTACAGTCAAAAGTTTCTGAACAATGCGATTTTTAATGTTTTTTAAAGAAGTCTCTTCTGCTCACCAAGTCGGCATTTATTTGATCAAAAGTACAGTACAATTCTGAAATATTTTTAATATTTAAAATAACTGTTTTCTATTTGATTATTTTTAAAATGTAATTTATTCCTGTGATCAAAGCTAACTTTTCAGCATCATTACTCCAGTCTTTGAGGGTCACACGATCCTTGAGAAAACATTTTAATATGTTGATTTGTTCAACAAACATTTGTTGTTATTATTATTATTATCAATATTTAAAACAGTTGAGAATTTTTTTTTTAGGATTCTTTGATGAATAGAAGGATCCAAAGATCAGAGATTATAATAATGAATACTTTTATTTGGCAAGGATGCTTTAAATTTATTAAAAGTGATGATAAAGACATTTATAATGTTACAAAAGATTTCTATTTCAGATAAATGCTGTTCTTCTGAATTTTCTATTCATCAGAGAAACCTGAAATTCTACTCAGCTGTTTTTAACATAATAATAAAAATAAATGTTTTTTGAGCAGGAAATCATTAGAATGATTTCTCAAAGATTGTGTAACTGGAGTAATGATGCTAAAAATTCAGCTTTGAAATCACAGGAATAAATTAAATTTTAGAATATATTCAAATAGAAAACTGTTGTTTTAAATACTAAACATATTACAAATCTTTACTGTTTTTGCTGTACTTTGGATGAAATAAATGCAATTGGTGAGCAGAAGAAATATTAAAAAATTTTTACTGTTCAAAAGCTTTTGACTGGTAGTGTATTTTGAAGAATGTTAGTAACCAGTTTCTGGTATTAGCTTCCATAGTGATTTTTCCATAATGTGGAAGTCACAAGCTACCAACAACTGTTTGGTTATGTTGTTAAAACGTTCTTCTTTCGTTCAACCGAAGAAAGAATCTCATAAATGACAGAATTTTCTTTTTTTGGTGGCCTGTCCCTTTACTGTTCTTGTTATTCACAGTTTTTGTTAACTGTTACAGTTACTAAAGTAGATACTCTAAGACATTATTCTTGTCATATGCTATTTTTATTTAGGCATTCGATTTTGTTTTTACATCTACAGTGGGGAGGTCAGTGAGACGGTTAAGAAACGGGCTCCTGATGTTCTCAACAAAATCACAGGAAGGGCTGAGAGGATGTTGGCGTGCTCTTGAATGACTTTGTGCTTTTGTTTCCAACAGTTTCCCAGTTTCCACAGAGGAAGACATTCCTGAGATGGAGGAGCAGTCAGGTTCAGGTGACTCCGACACCTTCGCTCCTTTTATTAACACGGATGAGCAGCTGATGAGAGACGAGCCAAAGCAAGAAGTCACCAAGAGTGAAGAGGAGGGATCGACCGTCGAGTCCAGTGGAGACTTCGATTACTCCGACTATGTTAAACCTCAGAAAATAGATTGGCTTTCTGAAAAGGATTTGAAAGAGGAAAACATTATTGCGTAAAGGGCTACATTACATCTCATGTGCTTTTTCTTTTCTTTTTTTTGTACAATGTGAACCATACGGGATGCTGCTTTTTTGGTCACAGATATAATTAATATATATTCTTAAACTGTGACTCTGCAAAAGTTTTATTGTATTCCAGTTTGCATTGTAAGGATCTATTTTTTATTTGCTCATCAACTTTGAAACTTTTATATTATTATTATTTTATTTACTCTTAATGTCCACAGTGTGACCCATGGTCTGTATTAAAACGATTTTAACTCATTTGGAATGGAAATATTACTGAATTCACTTAAAATAAAGTGTTTGGATAGCAAAGGGTAAATTTTGTAAAATAACATCTGTTTTGGCATATTGTATTTGTAATATATTTTGAACTTTCCAAAAAAGAAAACAACTTTTAAACTATATAAAGCATTTGTCTCTTATTTTAAGCACTTTACACCAGAAAAAGGAGGAATGAACTGTAATGAACAAATGTTCTACATATGACATGAGGTCAGCCGTTCAGGCTTCCTGTTTTACCAGAAGTGTATAATCACACTTTGGCTGACAATATCTTGTGTGTTTCCGGACTCGCTTCTCATGACCCGTTTCTTAGCGTCTCCTGACATAAAGTTTGTAATCATTTTGTATTTAGTGCAACATTAAAAAGAAAAAACCTATACAGTTGTTTTCAAAAGGTGCAGATGTGTAAACTCAAAAGTATGCCATGTGGTTGAGATGACACACACTGCCTTCAGAAACCATTTACACCCACATTTAGTTTCTATTACACCTCCACAGTTACACTAACACAATAAAATACTTCCTTGCCTTAGATTCAACATTTTTCGTATGGATTCAAAGCTGAACTTTCATGGGGCCATTTGGGAAAACTACTCTTCACATGGCTAGTAAACTCCAGATGTGACTTTATCTCTCAAGAGCAAAAGAGATCAATATCTCCAGTTTCTTTTTCTTTTCCTCTTTTTTTCTGCCAAAGAGCTCTGCAGCTCTTTTAGTGTTGTGGCTGGCCTTTTGTTCATCTCTGACCATCGCTTTATCGCTTGTGCAATGTTTCATCTGTTGTGTAACATGTGATTTCAAAGCTTCAAGGGAAGTTCAAGAACATGTTTTTTTCCTAATATAATTCTGAAAACGCTTGAATATTAAGTGCTCAAGTTTAATTAAATGTTTATTCTTTTTTTTTAACATAACATAACATACCTTATTCTTTAAGGCAGAAGTAAATATGGGCAAGACTTTATTAGCCGCTATCGGGAAATAACGAGAGCAATATCAACGTGCAGTAACTGGTAAAACTGTTTGCACTACAGCAGTGTTCATAATTAAAATAATACAATAAAATAACATGGTAAGACACACCAAAACCAAGCAACAAAACAAGTTATTTTGTACAGCTAAAATTAGCTGGATGCAGAGAAGGATACAAAAGTATATTAGGTTTCTCAGTGCAGGTTAAAAGGTTTTTTTGTGACCAACAGTGGGGCATGTTGTCACAATATGTAACCCTGGACCACAAAAGCAGTCATAAGGGTTATTTTTTTAATTGAGATATATAAATCATCCACTGATGTATTGATAGATAGGATAGGACATTATTTGGCCGACATACAACTGTTTGAAAATCTGGAATATAAGGTTGCCAAAAAATCTATACATTGAGAAAATCGCCTTTAAAGTTGTCCTTAAAGTTCTTAGCAATGCATATTACTAAGCAAAAATAAGTTTTGATATATTTTTGGTAAAAAAAAAAATGCTAAATATTTTCATGGAACATGATCTTTATTTAAAGTCCTGATGATTTTTGGCATAAAAGAAAAATCGATAATTTTGACCCATACAATGTATTTTTGGCTATTGCTACAAATATACCTGTGTTACTTATGACTGGTTTTGTGGTCCAGTGTCACATATAGGCAGTGATGGGAATAACGGCGTTATAAATAAACGGCGTTACTAACGGCGTTATTTTTTCAGTAACGAGTAATCAAACGAATTACAGTGCATATTGCAGGTTAAAAATGTTTTCCAAATAAACATATATCCTTGTATGAAAATACCATATGAATCGTTAATGCAGGATTTGAAAATGTTTTACAAGACGCAATGGCACAAATTTAGAAGAAAAAGTGACGATTTCCTTGACAGTTCTCAAAAAGCGCTTTTTTTTTAACATCGCGTCATATGACGTCACGAGAGGGAGTCGTTTGCCGTGTTCTATTGGTTTTCACTAGGAGCGGTCTTGAGTCAGTATGTTTTCTGTAGTTATTTCTTTATTTCAATTGATTATTGTCATGGTAAATTATTGTTTTTGGAGGTTGCCCAAACCTGTCAGGACATGGAGTCCACAGGTTTGCTAACAAGAAAAAGGACGGCGCTATCTTCCGTGCCTGCGTGCGTTTGTGCAGCTGAAGAGAATCACAATCAGAATCAGAACAGCTTTTATTGCCAAGTATGCTTACGCATACAAGGAATTTGTTTTGGTGTCACAGGCTTCCAGTGCACAGAGACGACAACAACAACACAGAGAAAATAATATAAGTTGAGAATAAAAAAATACACATATGTAAATATAAATAGACAAAAATTGTAATATAAGATTTAAGAAAATAAATAAATTGTATATACAGTTGTGCTACAGATGATAGAAAAATAATAGAATAGAATAGAATAGAATAGAGTAGAGTAGAGTAGAGTAGAGTAGAATAGAATAGAATAGAATGAGATGTCGGGATGTACTGAGATGTAGGTGGTAACACATAAAGGTTATTGCACATATTTATATTGCACAATTGTGGGGGGGGTCTGGAACATTTAACTGTTCATTAGGTATATTGCCCGAGGGAAGAAACTGTTCTTATGTCTGGCTGTCCTGGTATTTGTGGCTCTGTAGCGCCGACCAGATGGCAAAAGTTCGAAAAGGGGATGACATGGGTGTGAGGGATCCAGAGTGATTTTCTGAGCCCTTTTCCTCACTCTGAATGTATACAGTTCTTGAAGGGTGGGCAGGGGAGCACCAATAATCCTCTCGGCGGTCCGAACTGTTCTCTGTAATCTTCTGATGTCTGATTTTGTAGCTGAGCCAAACGGGCCTTTACTAATGCATTTGCTTAGAAAAACGCAGTGGTGTGTAGCATTCAATTTACACCGGAGGATTATTGTCCCAGCGATATGACGGAGTTCAACATGGGATGCCGAAGCAGGCTCAGAACTGGTGCGGTTCCTTCGGTGCACACAGAACCTTCATCGGGTCCGCCGTCAACCTGTGGTTCGTCCGGATCCGTCAGAGATACAGCTTGACGAAAACGTGAACTGTGCACTGTAAGTCTTGGTTTTTTTATTAGTAGTAGTAGTATTTTTATAACATGTATTAACTACCAAATCAGTGAACATAATTATTTAATGAGACGCAACGAGATATGTATAAGTTGTTGTAAAGCACCAACTAGCTTGTAAGCATTAGCAATATAATAAAACCGTGTAAAAACGTTACCATTTGAGAAGGCATAACTGGTAAGTTAATCTCAGTTTCTTAATATTGTAACCATCAGGTGTAGTTACAGCTTAATGACATTGTTTGCACAACTAATTGGTAATTTATTCTCATGTGGTGTGTTTATAAGGCTTTGGGAGACATTTCAAGACATGACGGTGTGTGAAGATCTGAAGTAGTGGAGGCCAGCTGTTATTAACCACCTCTACTGGACTGCAGCTTCCACCCCTATTGGAGATGCAGATGTGATGGAGGCCAAGTGGAAAAGCATGGTCAGCAATGAATGATAGTGGAATACTGCAGGTCACCAAAGGCTCTACGAGAACGCAGCACTTTATTGTCTTCCACTACACCTGCTCCCTGTTCCAGATCCCTCCAGAGGATCAACAAGATGAAGCTGTTGGCGTGTATCTAGCACAGCATTCACAATTTAACATGTTAACAACACATTAGTGTGATACCCACACTGAAAGATTGTTAAATATGTTTGGTACATCTACATTTGTTATATATATGTATATATATTAACAGTTGCAATGTTGTGTTTTGAGTTAGGTATTAACAGTGCTATGAAACAATATTTATGATTTAGTGCTGTATAAATAAAAATGCAGATCTGCTTGATATATATGTGATGTGAACTTCATAAACAGGTTTTTATACAGTAAGACAATTTCTGATTGTGATTATTGTTTATTGATTGTCACCAAAATGGGGCCATTCAAAACCTTTATAAAGTCAGTCTTCCTCTGTAAACTGTCTACTCATGACTGACACAACACATGAAGGTAAGGGTTTCCCACACAAGAATATAATGAAACACAAACGTGTTTATCTCCCTCTCTCTCTCTCTCTTTCCTGCTTTGACGAGAAACCGCTATATCACGTAACGTTAGTGTCGGATATTAACGAGTTTGACGCGCTTGATTAACGATTATTAGTGTTTGTAACGGGTAAGTAGTATCAATACTCGTAGATGACCAATATTAGCTTTAGCCTGAATACATATCGTTTGCTAACGTGTGTAACCTTATATCTAAGCTAACACTGGTCTCTCACCAAAACATCTTCCCTGTTCTCCTCACACCACAACCCAATTCGTCTCATCTGACCGTTATTCCGTCTAATCCTGGGCTGTCCTTGCTCTCTTGGCCACATAGCAGACTCATAATTGTATGTGTGGTCCGTCATACTAGTGTAAATAAACATTTAAAATTTCCTCCGCGTCCGAACGATCATTGCGATCCATTGTTTTTCTATTGTTTACATTGACCGCGCTCCCTCTCGTTACGTCATTTCCGGTTTGGGCGGTTTTCAGATTCGGAACCAAAATTCTCTCACAAAAACGACTCCAGAAGCCTTAATATCGTATTTTAAAGTATAGTTTCAAGTAAATCTAGTTTCTACATTATTTTTCTATACATCAACTCACTGGGGTCGCTAACCTGGAATATGCACTTTAATGTTTCCTACGTTACAACGCCGTTACCGTTACTGCCAATAAAATACGGCGTTACTATCATTTATTATAATATTATTATAATTTGATTTTTCAGTTCATCTGAATGGATGCGCAGCGTAACGTACCTGTATTTGAGGAGCTGTAAACTCTAGTGTGAAGGCACATGACGAGCCGTCACTTTGTCTCACACACCCAAAGAAAGATACAGAGCGACAGAGTCTTATACCATGCAGAATTGACGCGCTACGTGTAAACGATATTCTTTGTTGTATTTTCCTCTCAAAACAACGGAGCTCCTTTGGAATACTTCAGTTTTTAAGAACTGCTGGTTTCCCCGGTAGTAGGCGGAACTAATGTGCAAACAGCAATCTCATTGGCTGTTCTTATGTCTGGCTGTCCTGGTATTTGTGCGCCGACCAGATGGCAAAAGTTCGAAAAGGGGATGACATGGGTGTGAGGGATCCAGAGTGATTTTCTGAGCCCTTTTCCTCACTCTGAATGTATACAGTTCTTGAAGGGTGGGCAGGGGAGCACCAATAATCCTTTCGGCGGTCCGAACTGTTCTCTGTAATCTTCTGATGTCTGATTTTGTAGCTGAGCCAAACGGGCCTTTACTAATGCATTTGCTTAGAAAAACGCGGTGGTGTGTAGCATTCAATTTACACCGGAGGATTATTGTCCCAGCGATATGATGGAGTTCAACATGGGATGCCGAAGCAGGCTCAGAACTGGTGCGGTTCCTTCGGTGCACACAGAACCTTCATCGGGTCCACCGTCAACCTGTGGTTCGTCCGGATCCGTCAGAGATGCAGCTTGACGAAAACGTGAACTGTGCACCGTAAGTATTGGTTTTTTTATTAGTAGTAGTAGTATTTTTATAACATGTATTAACTACCAAATCAGTGAACATAATTATTTAATGAGACGCAACGAGATATGTATAAGTTGTTGTAAAGCACCGCGGCTAGCTTGTAAGCATTAGCAATATAATAAAACCGTGTAAAAACGTTACCATTTGAGAAGGCATAACTGGTAAGTTAATCTCAGTTTCTTAATATTGTAACCATCAGGTGTAGTTACAGCTTAATGACATTGTTTGCACAACTAATTGGTAATTTATTCTCATGTGGTGTGTTTATAAGGCTTTGGGAGACATTTCAAGACATGACGGTGTGTGAAGATCTGAAGTAGTGGAGGCCAGCTGTTATTAACCACCTCTACTGGACTGCAGCTTCCACCCCTATTGGAGATGCAGATGTGATGGAGGCCAAGTGGAAAAGCATGGTCAGCAATGAATGATAGTGGAATACTGCAGGTCACCAAAGGCTCTACGAGAACGCAGCACTTTATTGTCTTCCACTACACATGCTCCCTGTTCCAGATCCCTCCAGAGGATCAACAAGATGAAGCTGTTGGCGTGTATCTAGCACAGCATTCACAATTTAACATGTTAACAACACATTAGTGTGATACCCACACTGAAAGATTGTTAAATATGTTTGGTACATCTACATTTGTTATATATATGTATATATATTAACAGTTGCAATGTTGTGTTTTGAGTTAGGTATTAACAGTGCTATGAAACAATATTTATGATTTAGTGCTGTATAAATAAAAATGCAGATCTGCTTGATATATATGTGATGTGAACTTCATAAACAGGTTTTTATACAGTAAGACAATTTCTGATTGTGATTATTGTTTATTGATTGTCACCAAAATGGGGCCATTCAAAACCTTTATAAAGTCAGTCTTCCTCTGTAAACTGTCTACTCATGACTGACACAACACATGAAGGTAAGGGTTTCCCACACAAGAATATAATGAAACACAAACGTGTTTATCTCCCTCTCTCTCTCTCTTTCCTGCTTTGACGAGAAACCGCTATATCACGTAACGTTAGTGTCGGATATTAACGAGTTTGACGCGCTTGATTAACGATTATTAGTGTTTGTAACGGGTAAGTAGTATCAATACTCGTAGATGACCAATATTAGCTTTAGCCTGAATACATATCGTTTGCTAACGTGTGTAACCTTATATCTAAGCTAACACTGGTCTCTCACCAAAACATCTTCCCTGTTCTCCTCACACCACAACCCAATTCGTCTCATCTGACCGTTATTCTGTCTAATCCTGGGCTGTCCTTGCTCTCTTGGCCACATAGCAGACTCATAATTGTATGTGTGGTCCGTCATACTAGTGTAAATAAACATTTAAAATTTCCTCCGCGTCCGAACGATCATTGCGATCCATTGTTTTTCTATTGTTTACATTGACCGCGCTCCCTCTCGTTACGTCATTTCCGGTTTGGGCGGTTTTCAGATTCGGAACCAAAATTCTCTCACAAAAACGACTCCAGAAGCCTTAATATCGTATTTTAAAGTATAGTTTCAAGTAAATCTAGTTTCTACATTATTTTTCTATACATCAACTCACTGGGGTCGCTAACCTGGAATATGCACTTTAATGTTTCCTACGTTACAACGCCGTTACCGTTACTGCCAATAAAATACGGCGTTACTATCATTTATTATAATATTATTATAATTTGATTTTTCAGTTCATCTGAATGGATGCGCAGCGTAACGTACCTGTATTTGAGGAGCTGTAAACTCTAGTGTGAAGGCACATGACGAGCCGTCACTTTGTCTCACACACCCAAAGAAAGATACAGAGCGACAGAGTCTTATACCATGCAGAATTGACGCGCTACGTGTAAACGATATTCTTTGTTGTATTTTCCTCTCAAAACAACGGAGCTCCTTTGGAATACTTCAGTTTTTAAGAACTGCTGGTTTCCCCGGTAGTAGGCGGAACTAATGTGCAAACAGCAATCTCATTGGCTGGCGCTCACCTATTATCGTCCCTGTTTTGATTACAGCAAATCAGTTAGAGCGAACGCAGACAATGTGATTAATATTCATGAACCCAGCAGCTCATTAAACCTTAGTGTGTTCAATATTGTTATTAATAGTAGAATTCGTGGTAGTAACAAGACGTTCATAGAAACACTAAATTACAAACAATATCACCACCAGTCCTAAGTTCAGTCAACATGACAAACATGCATTCATACATGGTTATTCTAATTACTAAAGTTCTAATGGCTAAAGTTGAATGCTAATTATAATTATAATATTATATCAGATATTTAATATTAGTCTGGTGAGTAAACTAAAAATGTAATTAATTTCATTAAAATTTCATTCATTTAACATATTTAATATTGGGGTCATCCAAGTTATTTAATATATTTAATTTTTTTATTTTTTTTTTAAAAAAGCAACACAATAGTTACTTTCCCTGGTAATTAGTTACTTTTATAATGATGTAACTCAGTTACTATTTGTGAGAAGTAACTAGTAACTATAACTAATTACTTTTCAAAGTAACATTCCCAACACTGCCCACAACAACATTAAAATAGTGTAGATTAGTGTACAATATTTTATATTTATTTTATAGTTATATTAAATTAGATTTTTTTAAAGTAACGCAATAGTTACTTTGCCTGGTAATTATTTACTTTTATAATGATGTAACTATTTGTGAGAAGTAACTAGTAACTTAACTAACTTTTCAGTAACATTCCCAACACTATTAAAATGTGAGAAGTAACAAGTTTTATAATTTTATAGTTATATTAAATTATTTTTTTTTTTAAAGTTACTTTGCCTGGTAATTATTTACTTTTATAATGATGTAACTCAGTTACTAACTCAGTTACTATTTGTGAGAAGTAACTAGTAACTATAACTAAATGCAACATGACATTCAACAGTCAATAAAATGTAAACAGTAAAAATGTATTTAATAAAACGGCGCAAATGCGAAAGGTGGGATACAATTTTTTTTTTTATAAAATTGCTCTGACCATCAGACATTAATCAATTCAATAATATTATTGAATTATTGAAATAATCACACAAGACACAAATAGAGTACAAAAATGCCCTACAGTATAAAAAATAAAAACTCTTTTCTTTTCTGTGTTTGTTTGTTACCCCCCACATTTGGGGCATTAAAAAAGACAAATTCTAGCATTTTTATATTATAACGTTAATATAATTAAAGAAAATGTACGTGAAGAAGTATGTGAAATGTTTTTATTATTATTGTTTACTTTACCCCACAGCTACAAAATATGATTACACTAATTATAGGATAAAAATAAAACTAATAACTAAGAAAGTATTAGTCAAAAATCTTACTAACATTAAAAAAACTTTTATTTTGAAGTTGAGTAGTACGGTTAATGTTTCAGCGCTCACTCGCTGTGTTCCTGTCAGTCCCGGTCCGTTCAGCTCAGAGGAAACAGGGATTCAGCGGAAGCTGTACTGAGGAGGACTGTGTTCAAGCTAAAGCTACGGAGCTGAAATGGTGAGCGTTAATTCAGACGTCAATTAATGGTTGAAATTCTTGCACTTTGCTACACCGCTTGCCTTATTCCCTCTGGGACAAAAGCCCACGGTCCTGGCGAGCATGTTTGTAGTGTATCCAATCTCAAGTAGGCCATGGAAGTCGTGAAGGATTGGGTGGGGAGGCTGCTCATTATCAGTCAGCGATAAAACACTGATAAATCAGAGTAAACAGACTCTAGTGGCCTCACGAATGGACTCTCGTGCATAATATGTACGTTTTGAGCTTGTTTAAAAAACAAGCATGCACGCAAATCCTCCAGGACCTTTAAAAACGGCTGTAAGGCTGAAGGTTGAATCTAAAGTAGATACCAAATTCATATTGTTTTTTAACTAAAATGAAGCTGTTTGTAAGTTAACCACTTTGAACACGCTGTTAAATGTTTGTACAGCGCTTTTTCCTTTCCATATGGATATTGAGCAATGCAATGCACATGATAGTTAAACGTTTCGCCCTGCGTCAGCATTTCCTTGCATTGGCAGTGTTGTTTATTTAGCTGTTCTATAGATGTGGTTATATTTGTATTGAGACAGATTGAACCGTTAAGCCAATACCTAATTATGTTAACTGATATGTAAAATTACTGTGTAAAACAGATATGGAATGTCGCTTTTAGATCTGATGTCTTCATCCAGTTGTGAAGTACGATTTCAAATTTGTCACCCCTAATACTTGTCTAAGTTTTCATAGTTTACACTAATGGTGTAAAATACCTGAAACTACAAAAAAAAAAAAAAAAATTGCAACACAAGATTGTGAAAACTCAAAAAAATCTAGATTTTCAATATTCTCACATTTAATCTAAAGTAAATGTGTGAAGGTGGTCAAAGACAAAACAAGAGTTTTTAAAGGGCTCCTATTATGCCTTTTCAAATATGACCTTTCATGCAGTGTCATGTAGCTGCATGTGAACATAAATTATCTGCAAAGTTGTTAAGCCGACAGTGCACGATAAATAAAGTTATTGTCTATCAAAAAAAAGATTAGGCTCACAATCGCCTGAACGAGTCGTCAGGAATTCGAATCTTATTCTGTTACGACTATACATCACAAAGTAACACATTTGAATTATGTCCGCCCACGTTCTATGTCGCAAACAACTTGTCCACCCACAAACACAGTAAAATTTCCATGTGGTTTATGTCATGTTGAGAAGACGCTGTATCCTACGCTGTGAGAGTAAATTAGTTTACTAATTAGTTTACTTAGAAACGGCTTGTTTCTGCGTCTACCAAAGCACACACGCAGCGGAGTGCACCACTGGCACACAAAGTGCGCACGCCGCGCTCAAAGTTCAAATGAGTTGATGTGAAAGTTCTGCATTCGGTGTGAAAGCCGCCTAATGCATTATACAATGTTTAAGTTTACAACATAGAGGTGTGCCCGGTTTGCTTAAATAAGCAAATTTCAAGCACTTTCCATGGTAGTCCGTGCTAACTTGTCGATCAGCCACTTCAACCGTTTCATCATCAAAGTCTGGCTTGAATTGGTAGGTAAAATCAATGCCATGTTTTCTATGTATTGACAAGTCTCCAGGGCTGTCATTCAGTTATGGCAATGGGCGTATCTTTTGCCGACGTATGCGTAGACCAATCATAAAGGACTGCGCCATCTGACCAGTCACAGCAGTGAGGGCTCACGGAAAGGAGGGGTTTAGAGAGACTGATTCTTCAAACTGCTTCGCACGAGTCGTTTACGAATAATTTAGAAATAAGGTAAAATTAAATCTATTTTTGGAGAAAACTAAAGTGTTTTTGACCTTGCATACATGTAAACCTGTTTTAGGAGACTCATAAAACAAAATTAGCAAGTTTTAAAATGGCATAACAGGAGCATTTTAAGCATCAAAACAATAAAAGTATTTTTTCAGCATTTTGTTTTTTTTTAGCAAACCATAATGTTTATCATGCATTTTTACCATGATTAACAGAAGATGCCCACTAAAATGTAATTTAGTGTAGCAATAGTTCATATAGAGGGTTTGCACTTATGTTACCATTTAGTCAGTTACCCAAATGTGCAGCCATATTGGCGATACTCAGATGTAAACAACAGCATGGATTGCATGGTTAATATACTACTGAATATGTGGTTCTGTTAATTTATGCTGTCTAAAACACAGAAAAATAAACATGTGGAAGCTGCTAATTCGTATAGAGAAGGATTTAGGGGCCACTCACATATGGTGCCTAAAAACGCGTGGAAAATGCTAGGCACGCCGATTTCTCCTTCTTTCCAAAGCGCTCTGTAGCTTGTACTCTTCTCCTTGATTTGTTATATTGGCAGTCTATAGTACTCCAAATGTTTTTCCCGGTCCAACCTAATAGTACAGCCCAAAACATTACAATTATTGACCATTTTCAGCAGCAATAATCAGCAAAATATACGTTTTGTTCACTTCAGTGGTGTTGTTCACGTTTAGTGCCGCCAATATGGACAATTAATGACGTGTCGTGAAAACACTATACATAGAGGAAAAGATTCCTAATTCTGTTTTTATCGTGACTTTTAATAATATAAAAGAAATGCACAGAATATAATGTAAATGTAGCCTAAATTAAGTCAATACTCAACAGGTACTGATTTGTTTAATCATTTAAAATTGGTTAAGAAGGTGAATTGAAAAAAGAAAATAGAATGACATTTTGTATTTCTTTCAGAGTTTCCTTGGAGGTCTGTTTGGTCCTGTGTGTGAAATCGATGTCATTCTGAATGATGCCGAAAGCAGAAAAACAGCCGAGCTGAAGACTGAAGATGGGAAATTGGAGAAGCATTATCTGTTTTATGATGGAGAATCAGTTTCAGGAAAGGTGAGTGAGTAGACATCTCCTGTGTGAGTCATTTCTAAAAGTCTCTTAATTTTAAAGACAATTGACATGTATTGTGTTTTGTCACCCCAAGGTAAATATCAATGTGAAACAAACAGGCAAAAGGCTTGAACATCAGGGAATTCGCATTGAGTTTGTAGGACAAATTGGTGAGTTGACTCAACACATTCAGTTATTCTCTTTCTCAAGGCATTCATGCAATAAACCAGCGTCAGTATCGCAGTTCAGCTGTGCTGAGAGCTTAGGAGAGCATGTGGTTGTCACATGGAAAGGGAGTTAGACTGCTCTACACATTTTCTGTTATGGTGCCCAGCTGAACTCATTATTAAGGTCAAAAAGTATTTTAATTCCTACACTGTAAAAATCAAAGCTCAAATAAAAGCTATAAATAAATTCAAAATTTCACATTTAATTTGTTACTTGCAATTACTTCAATAGTTTGTAAAATTTTTAGGAATCATTAGTGATTCAGATTGTCTCAGCAATCTCAAAATTGCTTGCTGTGTCTTTTTTTGTCTAGCCACTATATAAGTGTGTGTGTGTGTGTTTTCTCTCATGTAGAGCTCTTCAGTGATAAAAGCAATACTCATGAGTTTGTAAACCTTGTGAAGGAGCTCGCTCTGCCTGGAGAGCTGACACAGAACCGCAGCTATGACTTTGAGTTCATGCAGGTGGAAAAGCCATACGAGTCTTATGTTGGAGCGAATGTGCGATTGAGGTTAGTGAAGAATTTCTAGATGTTTTTGGCTAAGTTTAGCCAAACACTAATGAAAAAAATGACAGTATTTGTCTTTTGACTGCTGCTTTAAAGCCGTTTCAAATTTGTCTTGGCTTTGGATTTAAACTGTTTATCAAAGTCAGACAAGGTCATGTGCTTTTCATGTCCCTGCAGGTATTTCCTTAAAGTTACTATTGTGAGGAGGCTGTCTGATTTGGTAAAGGAGTATGACCTTATTGTGCATCAACTGGCCACCTACCCTGACGTCAACAACTCTATCAAAATGGAAGTAGGCATTGAAGACTGCCTACATATAGAGTTTGAATATAATAAGTCCAAGTAAGTGCACTAGAAACTTTACTATTGATTTAATCCTAGTAAAGTGAGCTGCTGTGTAATTCTAAGTATGTGTGGATTCATTGGCTTGAACGTATTAGTCTAATTGCCTTTTAGCTAACAGAAGTCTTTTTGCCTATCAGGTATCACCTTAAAGATGTAATTGTGGGTAAAATCTACTTCTTACTGGTACGGATTAAAATCCAACACATGGAGCTTCAGTTGATCAAGAAAGAAATGACAGGAATTGGTATGATCTCATTTTGTGTTAAGTTTTATACATGTATATGTGTATGTGATTTATAAATGACTGTTTTGAAAAAATACATAACACTTTACTTAAAGCATTTATGTACAATGTATTATAAAGGTATTCATAATGCGTGTTGTAATGCATTATATTATTTCATAAATAATTATAATCAAAGTTAATGCATTATAATTTTTTAAGGTTTGTCATTTGTTTTAATGCATTATACTTTCTAAAGGTGTAGCAATATATAAGTTCTATAATGTATTATTTTTATATATAATGTATTATAACTGTGGTTACAAGTATTCATGAGATCATACAGTGCATTATACGGTGCATTACAAGGCATAATTCATGCATTAAAACTGTTTATTGTTTATTATATGTACTATATATAATTTATGATTTTCAAAAGTTAGTTGGTTATTATTATAGAACATTTACAGTAGTCCAGTTTCTTTTGCCTTTTATTTATTTTGAACATATATATTTCTTTATATACACTACCGTTCAAAAGTTTAGTTGGATTTTTAAAATGTTTTTGTAAAGTTTATTTTGCTCACCAAGGCTGCATTAAATACAGTAAAACAGTACTATAAAAAAGTATACTATGAAATATTATTGCAATTTACAAAAACAAAATTTTCTATTTTTAAATGTAATTTACTTTTGTGAAGCTGAATTATTTTAGCAGCCAGTGTCATATGATCCTTCAGGAATCATTCTGATATGCTGATTTAGTGCACAGTAAACGTGTATTATTTTTAGCAATGCTAAAAACAATTGTGCAGCTTAATATGTTTGTGGAAACTGGGATACATATATATTTTTTCAGGACTCTTTGGTGAATAGAAAGTTCAAAACATTTATTTGACCTTAGTCTTTTTGTTTTTTTTTCTTCATAAAACTGTCTTGTATCCTCAAGCACTTAAAATTCATTAATTTCTCATTTAGTACTGAATGATATAAGACTGATGACGTGTGACATTTCTCTAGGGCCGAGCACAACTACTGAGACAGAGACTGTGGCCAAATATGAAATTATGGATGGAGCACCAGTCAAAGGTAAGCAGCTGCTTCACACCATTTTCTATAAAATTGTATCACAATATGAATCATTCAGAAAGTTTATAACTACTACAGAAGACACAGAGTGCTAATGCCAGTTAAAACATAAATAATGGGCCTTATTCATGAATCATCAACAACAAATTTCTGTGTAAACCATTCATTAAACCGTCATGCATGAATCATCACATTCAGTTCAATGCATGATTTTTATAGTAATATAAACTAATCCATAAAAAATGTTTTTACTTGAAGTAAAATACAAAAGAACCTAATCTTATTTTATTTCAGCTAGCTGCCAAGGAAACATTTCTCATTTGTAGCAATAGCCAAAAATGCATTGTATGGGTCACAATTATTGATTTTTCTTTTATGCCAAAAATCATTAGGATATTATGCAAAAATCATGTTCCATGAAGATATTTTGTAAATTCACTTCTGTAGATATATCTCAACTTAATTTTTGATTAGTAATATGCATTGCTAAGAACTTCATTTGGACAACTTTAAAGGGGATTTTCACTGTATTTTGATTATCTTAGCCAAATATCATCCTATCCTAACAAACCATTGCTTATTTATTCAGCTCAGATGATAATTCTCAAAAGAACAAAAGATCTGTTTTTGTAGTCCAGGGTCACATATACAGACATATTGATTTAAAAAAAAAAAAAGAAAATAATAAAAATGACTAAATGCAACAAAATTATTAAAACTTCAAAAAATATAAAAATGAAAACTTAATTTAAATGTAATTAAATCTTTAAAGTAGACATCCACTTCCAGAACAACAATTTACAAATAATTTACTCACCCCCTTGTCATCCACAATTTTCATGTCTTTCTTTCTTCAGTCGTAAGGAAATTATGTTTGAGGAAAACATTTCAGCATTTTCTCCATATAATGGACTGATACGGTGCCCTGAGTTTGAACTTCCAAAAGGCAGTTTAAATGCGGCTTCAAACGATCCCAGATGCGGTTGTAAACAATCCCAGCCGAGGAAGAAGGGTCTTATCTAGCGTAAAGATCAGCTATTTTAATGAAAATAATACAATTTATATACTTTTTAATGCCAAGCGCTCGTCTTGTCTTACTCTGCCTGGACTGTTTTTGTTTCTGTTCATGACAGTTAGGGTATGTTGAAAAAACTCCCATCTCATGTTCTCCCTCAACTTCAAAATCATCCTATATCACTGTTTTACCTTTTTTGTTAAGGGTGTTTGATTTTTTTTTTTTGCATGTTTACTTTGCAAAGACTGTGTTGGTACTTTTGTAGTGATGTAGAATGATTTTGAAATTATTTTTTGAAGTTGAGGGGGAAAATACGGTCAGAGTTTTTAGACATACCCTAACTGTCTTGAGCCAGAATACATAGAGTTCAAAGAGAGCAAGGCAAGACGAGCGTTTGAGAATAAAAAGTTTTTTTTTTTTTTTTTAATGTAAATAACCGATCGTTTCGCTAGATAAGACCTAGTTTACAACCGCGTTTGGGATCGCCGCATTTAAACTGCCTTTTGGAAGTTCAAAATTAGGGCACCATAGCAGTCCATTATATGGAGAAAAATCCTGCAATGTTTCCCTCAAAAAACATAATTTCTTTACGACTGAAGAAAGAAAGACATGAACATTGTGGATGACAAGGGGGTGAGTAAAGTATTTGTAAATTGTTGTTCTAGAAGTGGGCTTCTCCTTTAATTCCTGACACTGGTTAAATGCTATAGGTTACTTTGATTTATACAGACATAATTTGTACAGACAATTTCGTTAATGAATGAGGCCCAGTGTATTTTTTTTTTATATATATATTAGGCCTAGCCAGTTTCATTATTTCTAAACTGAATTTCTTCCCCTGCTGGGCTACAACATTTTTTTTTTTTTTGTAGGTGAATCCATTCCAATTCGCCTTTTCCTGGCTGGTTATGACCTTACACCCACAATGAGAGATGTAAATAAGAAGTTCTCCGTGAGGTACTTTTTGAACTTGGTGCTTGTGGATGAAGAGGACAGGAGATACTTCAAACAGCAGGTACAGCTGTAATAAAATTTAGAGTATAAAAAATAACTTTGATCTATTAGAACTAGGGTTGCTATTCGTGGATCGTGGATTGATCCCAAGATTTTCAGAATGCATCGCAATTCTCTTTGGAATTGATTCTGAGCTTAGTTTTTACCAGCAGGAACTGGAAGCAAGCAGAATATAGCAATTCCTAAAGTATGCATTGCCATCTGCTGTTAAAAACTAAGTTCAGAATCGATTCAAGAGAGAATTGCAACATATTCGGAAAATCTGAATCGATGCAGAATCATTTCTCTATTCATGATGTATTGACTTATCATCGCAACCTTAATAAAAATCATATCAAAATTGTACTTTTACTGTCTCTTCGTCCAACAAGGTGACAAAATTATTTGTATTTTTGTAGGAAATAGTTTTGTGGAGGAAGGCACCAGAGAAACTGCGGAAACGGAACTTCCATCAGCGCTACGAGTCGCCCGAGCCTCGGCCGAGTCTCTCAGCCGAGCAGCCGGAAATGTGAGCGGGGTTTGGAGAGCAACCAGCCAGGGACACGCGTACCTCTCAGTGACCAGTCGCAGGAGAGGAGAGCATCTTCCACCGAACATACATGCAGATCGCTGTTAACATGGTCACCCCTCACAGCTTCTGGTGATAAACTGTGCCTGATTTGGCTCTGTCCTCCCTGCTGTCCACAGCAAGCAATCTGTTAGTATACAAGGACACTTTTTAGAAAGCACTGGAAACAATAATGTAAGTAACAGAGCACATCTTCAAGGTTGCACGCCTCCCTAGATGAAGAAATGTTTTTAAAAGTGCACTCACTGGTATCCTCTATGTTCCACATCATAGAGCAGAAACATATAGACCTAAACACATTTTAAAGAGCTTCCTCATGCATGCTAGCTGATGAATCTGAGTTCATAGTAACAGTTAATAGGCAATGGAGTCCGTTAAAAAAAAAATCAAGATATGTAACGCCACCCAAGCCACACTGTATTTGCAATCCACTTAACGTTGTAAAACATTTCTATTTAACTTATTTAGCCATCTTCTCTTTTTGTTGTTTGTTTGTTTCTTAAATACTCTTTATGTTAAATGAATTCTGTCCTTGAAATAAAGTATATGTCTATATATAAAATATTTAAAGAGGATTTGGACTAGAAGCTTTATAAATCCAGGGCAGTTTGTATAATTATATTGAGCACATGTATTCAACTTGTCAGCCCAGTTTTGAATAACACACTGGCTTAGTAGGCCACTTGAAGATCCTAATTTTGTGAATTTCTGAGATGATTTGTCACTATTGATTGCTTAAAATCATCTTTGCTGCAATTACATTTCATACTGTCTAAATTGTTAGACATCCCAGAGGAATGATGGCATTTGTTGTATCCTTTGCATGTCATCTGGCTTTAGTTTTTTCTTAAGAAACGGGGATGTTAACAATTTTTCATTGTTGCAAATGTGCTCTTGCATATTTTATGCGGTTTGTGGATTAAATGTTCATTTGGACCTTTTCATTTTGAAACTCTAAAACAGATGTTTTTTTTCCCTTCTTCTATTGCTTTGGTTTTAAAACTCACACTACATTAATGGAAATATCTTTGCCAAGCCATTGAGTGCCCCAATGGAAAAAAACATAACGAGTGTTTCGAGAAATGATGAAAAAGTTGTGCTACGGCAACTGAGTCATTTGTACATCTTGAAAAATTGTACATATCCAGTCATAGTTTGTTTATCTGCCAATGTCAAATAAAAATGCAAGTTTATACTTACAGCGACTCTTTTTTTATTTATTAAAAATGTCAATATTATTGTTGAGAGGGTGCTAAAATCCATCTTTCAAAACATTTTACCGAGATACACTTGATAAACCTATCATAGTGATTTATAAGGGCCATTCTACAGAACTGTGGAAAACTGCTGTCCCACAACCCCGAAAAAAAAAAAAAAAACACATTTATGAAGCATTTAAATATTCAAATTTTAGATGTTTACTAAGATCCTTCTATTATCTATTGAAACCCACAATAATATTTAAAATATCACACACACACACACACACACACATATATATATATATATATATATTCATCATTTATTAGGTACTTACAATTGGGAGGTGGCTGTCCCGAACCCTACCCCTAAATTTCAACTTATGAAAACAATATTGAAAAAAAAAATTTTTTTTTTTTTTTGAGGTTCAAAAAAAGATTTTTTTTTTTTTTTTTTTTTTGTAGATCATGAAATTTATGTAAAAAAAAAAAAAAATCCCGCATTTTTCATGTCACTACCGAACGTGTATGTTTTAGTACATTGGCTAAGACAGATTTTAACTACACCCCTGCATTTATGATCAGAAAATTTTCCTGTGTCCCCCTCTTTCATACCTACATGGTGAGTAGATAGGCTCCATCATTTTGAAGCAAATTGTTTTCAAAAGTCTGAAAATCTGAGTGTAACTTTATAGGGGTCATCGGACGCCCATTTTCCACAAGTTGATATGATTCTTTAGGGTCTTAATGAAAAGTCTATAATATACTTTGGTTAAAAATCATCAATGGTAGTGTAAAACAACACTCTTTTTAACCTTGTCAAAATGAGCTCTGCAAAAATCATCCCATTCTGAGGGATTGTTCCTTTAAATGCAAATGATCTCTGCTCGTCCCGCCCCTCTCTTCTCTGTGCTACTCTTAGAGATTGTTTACTTTAGCCACATTTAGGATTTAGAAACTTGCTATCTAGCACGTTGTTAGGAAAGGTGATTGCAGTGATTCATAAAAAAAAAAACCTTATACTCACTTCTGCTGTAGGTAAAGCTGGATCACGAATGATTTGCACGAACACAGACCTATTTATGTAGATCGGGAGGCGCATTCCCTTCACAAACAAACGTAATCCACTGCATCTTCAGCGGCTCAGATGTCGGGAGTAAATGACGACCACTATGTTCATTATTACATCCAGCAACACAACACCTCAATCGCTCAATCAGAGATATTCTTGTCTAACCTACATCTCTGCTTCGGCATCGAAACAATGGAGGACGGACTGTGACAGCTGATTAAGGGCAGGTCTGAGGTGTGACGCCACACTGACATCTGAGAATGGCTCGATTTGAAAAAGGGGATATTATTTTTACAGATTAATTAAAAACCACTACATGGATTTTTTTTTCATTATAGGGCAAATGTGTACATACACTGTCAACACATATTAATGTTCAAACAACATGTAAAAGTGAACTTTGCATCCGATGACCCCTTTAAGGAACATCACTACTGTGCACTTTCTTTCTGCAATCAAGCACACTTTTTGGGGGAGTTATTCCATAACAATTAGTTTTGTGCTACTTAACCATGTGCTAATTAGCGTCTGTGAGGTAGACTCAAAAGTATATAAAAAATGTCACTGCTGAAACATGTCATCATTGTTTCAGTAGTGACAGAAGTGACACATAATCCTCATATTTGGGGGAAATAAATACATTTCCAGTACATTTATGCAATTTGTTTTTTATTTTATTTATTTATTTATTTTTTGTATTTTAGTATGTTTTAGTAGTGTTTTAATATGTGAGTTAAAATTCTGTAATGTGATGTTGTCGCTACCAACACATTACTGTCACTACCGAAAATGTGCAGTCACTACTGAAACATGGGATGTTTAGTCAAAAATAAAGTATACTGAATTATCAACTAAGATGTTGGGATAGTGTTTAGTTCAATTTATTTTCAAACGAATGAATCCTTAAGTTTGAAATCAGTATGATCAACTTTATGCTTGCCAAAAAAAAAAAAAAAAAAATCAGATTCAAAATACAAATCTCATAAATCACACTTGAAATATTGTTAAAATTGTAATTATTATTGATTAACTACTGAAAACCTTTTAATAAAATAAAATAAAAAATTACAAAGCTAAATTTTAATTGGTCACTATAACCCTTATTAAATGATATATTACTGTGTTTCAAGGGTTAAATTTGTGGAGAGGACAAATGTTCCAAAACTTTCTGAAAATACAATGTGAGAATTAACTGCACAATTACTAAAATGTGTTCCTTGGATATTATACAATTTATACAATACAATATGTATTTATTTATAGCGGTGAATATATTTTAGTGAATATAATGTTAGATATAATCTGCTGTAAAACATTTCAACTAGATCATAAATCTTTCAAGCGTTGCAGATATTTTGGGGAATGTTCTTTTCTTCAATGTATTTTTAAACTCATGGAAATTATGAAAAGCTATTTGGGACTTTCTTTCATTTAAATAAAATATTAAAGGATAAAAAAGTGCTCAGTTTTGTTTCCATGTTGTCATAATTTATTTGCTGTTGTTTTATTGCATAAAAGAGAGCTTTAATAAAATAGCGTCATTCAAACGAGTTTCGTTTGCGCTGAAGTCAACTGGTTACTTCACTGTTTGTACCACATGCCTACTGTCATGCCCTGTAAGTAGTTTCAGTTTGTGCCACTCTCCAAAAATGATTAACCTTCAAGATTGCGTATGTTATAGTGAACGTATTCTCTTGGTATCACAATCAATAACGCACTCGTAATCTGTTTCATAAATGAGTCAGATCATGACTTCAACAATTGAATTAATAGTGAAACAAAAACACAGGCATTACGTCGGGCACCAAAAATTCGTGGGTCCTTCAGCACGTTGTCAGTGAGAGGAACTTGACCTCCTTGTCATCACAGGAGGTGTTACTGTTGCTGTAGCTAAACAGAGTTTAATAACATGAAAATGATATTATAAATTGTGCGACCGCGACTGTCAATTCTTATTATTCTGTGCTTCCAATTGCACTCTATTATAAGAAGCTAAAAATGTCGGTAAATCGCTGTGTTTACTTATTGTCGCGTTCTCACATCCGATACCGGGTATGTGCTAGCACCGCTGCTGTAGCAAACAACACTTCACTGCATCCAACAAGAAGGACATTTGAAAAATTATCAAGTAGACATTCATCTTCAAACAGTTCATCGAGACCCCTGGACACATCACTGTTTGTACCTCTCACCGTTAAAAGTGATGAAGGCGGGGATGGGGCAATCGGAGAAGAGCTGACGCAACCGCTTGACAAAAGTAAAGACAGTGTTAATTAGTGTCATGTTATTAGTATATTATGTAATTGATTTATAGATGACTCATTCGAAGTTCCAGACATTTGTATTTGCATCTGAATGTATCTTTAATGTACCATATTCAACATATGTATATGAAACCGTGCATATGCAAATTAGCATACTCGATTCACTGTTATTAGAAAAAAACAATTAATGTTTATTTACCCTTTTTAACAGGTGAACTTCTCAAGGTGCTAAATAGATTCTACAAAAGGAAAGAGATGCAAAAGCTGGCTGCTGACCAAGGGCTTGATGGTAAGAATCATGGATCCACTATTACATGATCTTACATAATTAACATAGTATTTTTCAACCACACCCACCACATTGTGTTACAACAACGCCCATCTAAAAACTGTACACTTAAAAGTATGTCAGGAGTACTACTGTGTTAAAAGCTTTTTTTGTGACCACTGTGTATCTGTTCTTCAACAGCTCGCCTCTTTCATCAAGCGTTTGTCAGTTTTAGGAAATTTGTGCTAGAAATGAATTCACTAAATGCTGACTTGCACATCATCCTTAATGACATCATTTGTGGAGCTGGTGAGTATTTACATCAGACATATTGCATTGGCAAAATCCATAGGAAATCCTTTGTGCATAATCCTCCTTCCCCTCATTCCAGGTCACATAGATGATATTTTCCCATACTTTATGAGACATGCCAAACAGATTTTCCCTATGTTGGACTGTATAGATGATTTACGCAAGATCAGCGACTTGCGGGTCCCAGCAAACTGGTACTTAGAGATTCGTCTGCTGATTTTATTCAATTACGTATGCTTTCTCATCTGCAATTTCTAAACTTGATAAATGTATGTTACAGGTATCCAGAGGCCAGGGCTATTCAAAGAAAGATTGTTTTTCACGCAGGACCCACCAACAGTGGTAAAACCTATCATGCCATTCAGAGATTCCTAGCGGCCAAGTCTGGAGTTTACTGTGGACCGCTAAAGCTGCTGGCCCATGAAATCTATGAAAAGAGTAATGAAGCAGTGAGTTTCATTCCGCAGACTAGGTTATTTCGGTATTTAATGTAATTACGTATTAGTTGTGAATGTTAAAGCTGTTATGTATGCTTTCCTATTAGGGAGTGCCATGTGATCTGGTCACAGGAGAAGAGAGAATATTTGTTGATCCAGAAGGAAGACCGTCTGGCCACATAGCCTCTACCATAGAGATGTGCAGTGTCACAACTCCATGTGAGTATAGAAAACATGATCGTTTCAGCCAATATGCGATACCTGAGTTTATGTTCAGTGCTGATAGTAAACTTAAAGTGCTCCTATTATGCCATTTTTAAGGTTTCTAAATTATTTTGGGAGTCTCCTATAATAGGTTTACATCCATGCAAGGTCCAACAACACTTCTGTTTTCTCAAAATATGCATTTAATATCACTTCAAATTCCAGTGATTCTCAAACAGTTTGTTCAAAGCAGTTCAAAGATTCAGTCTCTCTAAACTCTTCATTTCTGCGAGCCTACTCTGCTCTGATTGGTCAGATGTCCCAGTCTGTTGTGATTGGTCTGCCACATACAGCGTGTGTCAGAAACAATACGCCCATTGCCATAGGTCCGTATTTTGAATAATAGAAAATATAAACATCTATTATTTATCATACTTATAGGTTGTGATTCAGTGGGTCCAAATAAGCTGGGTACTGAGTCATCTTTAAAGAGCAAGTGTTTAGTGAATCCCACGTTGAACTTCCCAAGACTAGAGAATCAGCCATCAGTAATATGACGTGTTTGAGGACAGGTCAAGTTTTTCGCGGCTGGATAACATAGGACATAGTTGTGCATTTTGCAAATATCTTTCCCATGAAGTGTTGC
Source organism: Labeo rohita (assembly GCF_022985175.1). NCBI lineage: Eukaryota > Metazoa > Chordata > Actinopteri > Cypriniformes > Cyprinidae > Labeo > Labeo rohita. The sequence goes on along the minus strand of NC_066881.1, from coordinate 16,535,315 downwards.
CATCACGGAATTGGGATTTGAATTACTAAGAACTGTTAAGAGTTGATTCTTTCTTTTGGGAGACAGTAACTTTATTTATTGTGCCCTTCGGCTTTACAACTTTACATTCACATACAGCTACATTACACACTGCATGAAAGGCACTATTTGAAATGGCATAATAGGGGCACTTCATGCAATCTAATGAAAATGCACAATGAAAAAGTGCAAATATATATTAAATGACAGTAAATATTAAATATTGTTATTATTATTATTTTTTTATTTGACTATTTCTTTAATCATATTTACTGTAAAGCTACCTTGAGCGTATGGAAGTGTACTGCATAACTAAAACATATAATTATTGTTTGAATCTTTTGTTTAGATGAAGTGGCTGTCATTGATGAGATTCAAATGATCAAAGATCCTGCCAGAGGATGGGCTTGGACAAGAGCTCTTCTTGGTAGGTTGGCTTCGGAGAGTCACCAGAAACAGTATTTATTTACACATACAGTGGGGTTCAAATATTTGGGAGGTTAAAAAATGAAATATTAAAACAATAGTTCACCCAAAAATGAAAATTCCATCATTAATTACTCACTCATGTCGTTCCAAACCCGTAAGACCTTCGTTCATTTTCTGAACACAAATTAAGATATTTTTGATGAAATCCGAGAGCTTTCTGACCCTGCATAGACAGCAACGCAACAGACACGTTCAAGGCCCAGAAAGGTAGTTAGGACATCATTAAAACAGTCCATGTGACATCAGTGGTTCAACCGTAATGTTATGAATACTTTTTGTGCACAAAGAAAACAAAAATAATTACTTTATTCAACAATTTCTTCTATTTCATGTCAGTCTTCGATGCACATTCGTTCACGAGAACACCATGACACATGCGTGTGGTGCTGCTGAAGCAGCAGCCAGCGTTCTGACGTCGAACACAGATGCGGTCCGTCTTGTTCACAAGCAGAGGAAGATGCACGCTGTACATAAAACAGTCTTCGTAAACATGTCTGAGGATTTCGACAGAGAGGATGACTTGCAGTTTTTTTGCCCAGCCTTACTTATTTGAACCAGAATATACAGACAATCAACTTAGAGAGTTGACGTTCAACATCAGAACGCCGGCTCCTACATCAGCAGCACCACACAGATGCATTGAAGGCGCATCAAAGACTGACACGAAAGAGAAGAAATTGTTAAATCGAGTTATTATTTTTGTTTTCTTAGCACACAAAAAGCATTCTCTTAGCTTCATAACATTACTGTTGGACCACTAATATCACATAAGTAAAAAAACATGCACATTTGTAGCATTTTCATTATTCAGATTTTTTCTGATTTAGATTTTTTATTTTTTAGGTGCCTTTCTAAATACTACTTGGCAAATGTTAAACTCAGACTATTCCCATTTTCATCCGTATGGGCATATCATAGTTTGGTTTCATATAAATGAGTTATGCTAAACATATATTTCTGAATAGGTTTGTGTGCTGAGGAGATCCACGTGTGTGGTGAAGCTGCTGCAGTTGACTTTGTCACTGAACTCATGTACACTACAGGTGAAGAGGTCGAGGTGAGTCTCACCAGTTGAAGAATTGCTGATTATTCAGTGAATGCACATTAATATTTATTTTGTCTTTGCTTTTTTAAAATTATGTTGATGCTCACTATTTGTTCATTTGTCTATTTGTTCATTGTTAGTAGTATGCTTTGACGTAAAGGCTTTTTTATCTTTAAGGTACATAATTATAAGAGGCTGACCCCTTTTTCAGTCTCAAATCATGCTGTGGAATCATTAGATAACCTGAAGCCTGGCGACTGCATCGTGTGCTTCAGCAAAAATGACATCTACTCAATCAGCCGACAGATAGAAGTTCGTGGCCTGGAGTGTGCCGTCATTTATGGCAGTCTGCCCCCTGGTAAGAGTCCTTCAGTCTATCTGTTCAGATGTGTCATAAGAGAAATTGTGTGAGGGCCACATGGTACATTTATGATCTAGATCTTGTTTATTGAACTTACTGTATTATCATCACATTGCCATCCCGTCATTACATCAATAATTTTGCTGTAAATTTTATCTGGAAACTAAACTAACATTTTGATTGGTCAACAGGCACCAAGTTGGCTCAAGCAAAAAAGTTTAATGATCCAGACGACCCTTGCAAAATCCTTGTTGCCACAGATGCAATTGGAATGGGGCTGAACCTGTAAGTAACTTTACAAAATCAGTAACCTTGTTTTACATTAAGACACCTAAAACCTTTAAAAAAAGATATGTTTTACTAACTAAGATTCACATATAATTTTAGTTTTTATGACAGTTTCCCACCTTGTTTTGACTCTGAGAATTAAATAAGTGGCTCTCAAACTTTTTGAGCCAAAGGCCCTCCATATATGCAGACGTATGTGACCCTGGACCACAAAACTAGTCATAAGGGTCAGTTTTTTGAAATTGAGATGTATACATAATTTGAAAGCTGAATAAATAAGCTTTCCATTGATGTATGGTTTGGTAGGATATGACAATATTTGAGATACGATTATTTGAAAATCAGGAATCTGAGGGTGCAAATTGCCCTTAAAGTTGTCCAAATGAAGTTTTTAGCAATGCATATTATTAAACAAAAATTAGGTTTTGATATATATAAGGTAGGAAATTTACAAAATATCTCCATGGAACATGATCTTTACTCAGTATCCTAATGATGATTTTTTGGCATAAAAGAAAAATCGATCATTTTGACTCATACATGTACTTTTGGCTATTGCTACAAATATACCCATGCTACTTAAAGTCCACTTCCAAAACACAGATTCACATATAGTGTACTCACCCCCTTGTCATACAAGATGTTCATGTCTTTCTTTCTTCAGTTGAAGAAATTATGTTTTTTTGAGGAGAACATTTCAGCATTTTTCTCCATATAATGGACTGATATGGTGCCCGATTTTGAACTTCCAAAAAGCAGTTTAAATGCGACTTCAAACGATCCCAAATGTGGTTGTAAACGATCCCAGCTGAGGAAGGCGGGTCTTATCTAGCAAAACGATCGGTTATTTTCATTTTTAAAAAATGGAACTTAAATACTTTTTTTTTTTTTTTTATCTCAAACGCTTGTCTTGCCTTTCTCTCCACGAACTCTGTGTATTCTGACTAAGACAGTTAGGGTATGTCGAAAAATTTTAAATCGTATTTTCTCCCTCAACTTCAAAAATTATTTCAAAATCATCCTACATCGCTGCAGAAGTACAGACCCAGTCTTTGGAACGTGAACATGCAAAGAAGATCTTAACAAAAAAGGTAAAACAGCGAAATAGGACAATTTTGAAGTTGAGGGAGAACATGAGGTGGGAGTTTTTCAACATTCCCTGAGTAAGACAAGACGAGCGTTTGGCATTAAAAAGTATATAATTTGTATTTTTTTAATCGTTTCGCTAGGTAAGACCCTTATTCCTCGGCTGGGATTGTTTGAAGCCACATTTAAACTGCATTTTGGAAGTTCAAAATTGGGGCACCATATCAGTCCATTATATAAAAGAAAAATGCTGAAATGTTTTCCTCAAAAAACATAATTTCTTTACGACTTAAGAAAGAAAGACATGAACATCTTGGATGACAAGGGGGTGAGTACATTATTTGTAAACTGTTGTTCTGGAAGTGGACTTCTCCTTTAAGACTGGTTTTGTGGTCCAGGGTCACATATAGTGTTTTATCCTGTTACTATTGCCAAAGTTTAATAAACATTTTTATTAAATAAACTATATTACTGCATTACATTCAGCTTTTGTGGCTCTGCACTAATCACAGCATATTTTGAACAACTTTCATCTTAAGGAAAATACTGGTTCTTTGCTTGCATTAGGAGCATTAGGAGAATCATCTTTAACTCTCTGGTAAAACCCAGTGTGAATGAGAAAGGGGAAAAGGAGCTGGACACTATTTCCACCTCACAGGCGCTGCAGATCGCTGGGCGAGCAGGACGCTTCAGCTCTGTGTTTAAAGAGGGTGAGGTAACTACTATGCAAAGGGACGACTTGTCTGTTTTAAAGGAGATCTTGGGGAAGCCTGTTGACCCTATTGAGGTAAGAATAATTGAATGTATTATAAAAGTAATGTTGTTTGAAAAAAGTATTATTATTTGTTAATTTCTCATCCATTCTTGATCTCAGACAGCAGGATTACACCCCACAGCAGAGCAGATAGAAATGTTTGCCTACCATCTTCCCCAAGCAACTCTCTCAAACCTCATTGTAGGTCTAAATATTCAACATTATGATAATTATTTTACTGACTAGTCATTGTCTATATTTGAAACACTCCCTGTCCTTTCTGTTCCACTGTACAGGATATATTCGTGAGTCTTGCACAAGTGGATGGACTTTACTTCGTCTGCAACATTGATGACTTTAAATTCTTGGCGGATATGATTCAGCATATTCCTCTGAACTTGCGTTCCCGTTACGTGTTCTGCACGGCTCCCATTAACAAGAAACAAGCCTTTGTTTGCACGTCATTTCTCAAGGTAGGCATAATAATCTGAGTGAACCACTTGTGAGCTCAAAACCTGAATAATTTACAGTGAAAAATAGATTACAGAGAACTGATTGAAACTTCTGCCATTTGACCTTAAACATTTAGGCATATGATTTGGTTTTATTTATAAGGAATTATTTATAAGTCAGTGGAAACAGCACATGTGAAAACTGTACAGACATCACTGCAGAATTTCCAGAAAACTTTCCAGGCCCAGAAATATTTTTTTTTCTTTTCTGCTCAGCAAGGCTGTGTTTATTTGATTAAAAATACAGAAAACAACAGTACTATTGTGAAATATTATTGCAATTTAAAATAGTGGTTTTCTATTTAAATATACTTTAAAAATAGAATTTATTTCTGTGATGCAAAGCTGAATTTTCTGCATCATTACTCCAGTCTTCAGTGTCACATGATCCTTCGGAAATAATTCTGATATGCTAATTTATTATCAGTGTTGGAAATTCAGAAGTTTGGGGTCAGTAAATTTTTATTCTTTCTTGTTTTGAAAGAAATTAATACTTTTATTCAGCAAGGATGTTAAATGGATAAAAAGAGACTGCAAAGACATTGTTAGAAATAATTTCTATTTTGAATAAATGTTCTTTTTAAATTGTATTCATCAAAGAACCCTGAAAAAAGAATCACAGGTTCCAAAAAAAACTGTTGCCAGCATAGATAATTCTAATAATAAATCAGCATATTAGAATGATTTCTAAAGGATCATGTGACACTGAAGACACTGGCTGCCAAAAAATCAGTTTTGCATCACAGGAATAAATTACATTTTAAAGTATATTAAAATAGAAACCATTATTTTGTATTGTAATAACATTTTGCAATATTACTGTTGTTTTTCTGTATTTTTGATCAAATAAATGCCTTGATGAGCATAAGTGACTTCTTAAAACTCATTACAAGTCTTACTGATACCTTTTGAATGGCAGTGTATTATTATAATATTATAGATCTTTTTAATTTCAGTTTTAGTAATTTTAGTACTATTTCAGCTTTATTTCAGTTATCGTAAATAATTTTTAATAGTTTATAGTTTTAGTTTTAACAATAGTTTTAGTTTTAGTAACAATTTATGGTGGTGTAGTTTTATAACACTATATTAATAAATTAACAATAATCTAGATAATAAATGCTGTAAAAATCTGTCCTCTATAGTTTGCCAGACAGTTCAGCAGAGATGAGCCTCTGACGTTCAACTGGGTGTGTCGACATGTGAATTGGCCCCTGGCTCCTCCCAAAAATATCAAGGACCTTGTTCATCTGGAGGCTGTCCATGATGTGCTAGATCTTTACCTTTGGCTCAGGTATCCTTTTTTTTTTTTTTTTTTTTTTTCACCCTGAAGTTGAACCCAAACCATCTGTAACTATTGGTTTACATTGTAGCATTAAATTAGAGAGCAATAAATAACAAAGAATCCAATTTTGCACAATTTCATCCATAGCATTTAACCTCTTGGACTGTTTCCCTCTCACAGCTATCGCTTCATGGACATGTTCCCAGATGCTAATCTCGTCCGTGATATTCAAAAGGAACTGGACGAAATCATCCAGATCGGCGTGCGTAACATCACACGGCTTATCCGTGCTACAGAGGATCAACCCGCCTCTGCAGAAACCAATGCATCTGTAAGACTTCCTGTTTTAGACACACTGCCTCTGAGGAGAGGACGAGGGTCAAAGAATCAAAAAAAAGAGGCTAGGGCAACAGACTCTTCACTGAGCTCAAGGTTGGTGCGGGACGGACTACTGACAAAAGAACTGTTACAGCAGCTGCAGAAAGAATGGGTCCGAGAGCAGAGCCAAAATGGAGACGACTCCAGTTCAGCAAATAAAGGGAAAAGAAAGAAAAAGTGAACGCTAACCTATGCAACATAGACTGTTTTGTACTTTTAGAGCATCAAGAGAACTGTATTGCTGATGTTCTGAACTTGGTGTAATGCTTGTCTCTCCATTTCTGGAGCACTATCTTACTATAAAACGACACCGTTTTCATAGAAATTTAAAATGTCAAAAAGACGCCTGTAATGCCCCCTTTTAAATGTGACAATAAAATCATATTGATATTTTTAATGCCTCTCCATTGCCTAAGCACAGAAAAATGGTATTTGTTCTTCAAGATAATCAAAAATGCTGAATAACAGATAATGTTGGACACCCTCGATTACCATGATCGAAAAAAAGCAAGGCTGGACATGACCTATAAACTAGTTCTTGTCAGGCCACTGAACCTGTTGTTGAAAACCAATAATTTGTATTTACCCTCTTCTATTTTTAGCATGGTTATGCAGTCTGATGTTATTTTAGGAACTCTACTCGACCAATGAAATACTACAGCTGATATGATTGATTGATTTAGACATTGTTCAACTGCAACAGCCTTGTACGGTTTTGAGGTTAGTGTAACGGTCACAGTGCAAATCAGAACTTATGTCACAGGATAACTTTAATAGTAGTGTCTACTAATAGGGAAAAATTAAAATGAAGTCAAATTTTTGTTCTTTTTTTTTTTTCACAGAAATGATTTTAAAGGGATTGTTCACCCAAAAATGAAAATTCTGTCAATAATTATTCACCCTCATGTTGTTCCAAACCCCTAAGACCTTGGTCTTAGAACACAAATTAATATATTTTTTGATGAACACGTGTCGAAGACTGATATGGAGAAGAAGAAATTGTTAAAGAAATTTGTTTTCTTTCCACACAAAACACATTCTTGTAGCTTCATAAAATACAGTTGAACCACTGATGTCACATGAAATATTTTAACAATGTCCTTACTATCTTTGTGGGCCTTGGGTCAGTTGCGTAGTTGTGTATGCAGGGTCAGAAAGCTCTCAGGTTTCATCAAAAATATCTTAATCTGTGTTCTGAAGATGAACAAAGGTCTTACGGGTTTGGAACGACATGAGGGTGAGTAATGAATGACAGAATTTTCATTTTTGTGTGAACTATACCTTTAATCTTTAGAAAATGATTCAGGAAGTCAAACTAAATTTAATCAATGGGGGTTTTTCTGTACACTATTGTAGTTGTTAGAATGGCAAAGGATCAGCGATCTCCACGTAAAACTGATCGTGCAGATGAAACTGTTAGTTGTAGAGACTTGAAACCACTCATAACTCCTAAACCGTCAGTCGCCAACTCAAGTCCAATGTCGTTGGAATCCTTGGCTCACGATGGACAAAACACGCCTCAGATTAAAAATTTCCGGGTATTTCGCATTTTTGAAAAACCTACTTTTGCAAACTACTTCTAGGTTTTTCGCCCAAATGGAACCAAACCAGAAAGATTCTCTTAGATTCTCGAAAGGGGCAGGGACACTTTTCGTAATATGTCTGTAACTCCTAAACGAAATTAAATATCTCCACCAAACTCAAAACGCTTATGTAAGAGCTCGATCTGAGAACACACAAAAAAATTGCGGAGCTTGGCCACTTGGTGGCGCTATTAGAGGGAAAAAACAAAAATGGCTATAACTGCACAACCATTTGACCTTTCAAAATGAAAATCAGTGTGCACAGTCTTGGTCCAAAGTGCCACAAGTGTCTATAAGAACATTTGTGTATCTCAAAACAAATTTTGAGCACCTGTTAGACAAGGTTAACGGAGGCCGATCGGAATGAAACTCGGTGGGCCTGTTCGACTCACGGCCTTAAAGGTCTGAGGGAAATTTGAAAGAAATAGGCCACGGAGGGTGATATCACATTTTTCAAGGGGATAAACAATTGTACGTTGCATGGGTTTTCGCACATACAATAGAACTCCTTATTCTGGACATTTTTGCCTTTAGAACCACTGCAGTCAAACAATTTGTTAAATGATTGAGTCCTAGTTTTTTTGCTCAATCTGGAAAGACACTCTGCAGTACAATTCTCTGAACTCTCTAGGTCAATAATTATCAAAAAAAAAAATATTGTACGCTTTGGGAGGCTATAACAGGGTCATTTAGGAAAGGGGTCCCATCTAAATTTACCCCAAATCCTATAAAGCCTAAAGGAAAACTCAAAACTTCACGAAACCTGATGAGCACATAAGATTTCTAAACAAGCATACAAAGTTTTAAGGAGACTGGACCACAGCTGCTGCTATAACGGTCATAAATGTTAAAAAGCAATGTTTCTATGATAAATTCTATGATAATTTTGAAATCATTATTTAGCAAGCCTGTAACCACCTAAATCAATGTGTTTTTTCATATATGCCTAAATGCCTTAAAGTGCTTGAGCCCTGGTAATCGGCACTTGCAGCTATATTTTACAAATTGATTTGACACCATTGTAAACGTCAACTAAAATGGAACAGCTGATAGCATGCATCATGTCGCTGGGTCATTTTTTCAGGATGAATAATTCATCAAAGTAGTGAAGTGTTAAAAATGTTTGGTAGATCAACCTGCTCTGTGTTTGCGAAGGGCCCCGGTTAATCTCTGCCCGTTACTATGGTAACCGTATTAACTGAACGCCTGAGCAACGTTTTAATCTCTGAACATTTTCTTAGGTTTTAGCCTATAAAACTCTTTGTGAACTCTTTTGCTATAACATCAGCACATTTGTCACATTTAATACCTTACTGTTATAACCTCCAGAGGAGCAAAGGCCAGATAACTTCTGGGCAGAAATACCCTCTCATTGATCTTGTCAGCTCTGTCCTGGTAGATAAGGCTGTTCTGCATTTAGCATGTTTCACTCACTTTCTCACTAAGGATGTTTACATACTGAACTTGAAACGAATAGAAAAGACTCTTTTTGATCTATTGTTTTGCTCAGGATTGTTTTAAAGTGCTCCTGCTGTGTGGAGTGAATCAAACACATTGCTAGGAGAGGCTGGAGAGCAGAGGGGTTGGACAAGGCTTAGCCATTAATTATTTAGCCGTGAAAGGGGAGGGAAAAGCAAGTGCTGAACTCTCGCATAGAGAAATACAAGCTGAGAAACTTCACCTCAGTCATAGTAGAATCGCTCCTGAGGATTCAGGGGGACATACTTTGAAATCTGATGATTCATTTTGTCTTTCATTAAGTAAATCATATTTTATCTGAGATTGCCACCTGTGTTAGGAAGTCAAGATGTTTGCGGTCCATCTGCTGTCCTTTTACTTCTCAAAGCTTCAGGAGGATCAGATCAAGAAGGTAACTGTTCATAAAACCTCTCGACTTGTTAAACAGACAAGCTAATGATTAGATTTTTTAAACAAAATAATGCCCTGTGTGATTTATTCAGTGTTGAGGTGTCTGTAACGCTCTTTGCTGTTTTGTGATTTGGAGTTTAACCATCAGTGAATTGTCAGATGTAGTCTGGTGTCTATGATGAATGTGATTTTACTGCGGCCTGTGGAATCATTAACTCTTTTCACAAATGCTTTTTGTGGGCAGATAACTGAGTGCATGAGGAGAGAGAGGACCTTGACCTACTCATCCGCATTTATTGAACTGATTTTGATTTCCATAGAAGTTCACACCTTTGTGTGAGCCAAAATTTAAACAATGACCTTTTGTTGTAGATTTATCTTTTTTTAAAACTATTTAATCTCTCCCTTTCGGTAGTTTACTATGAAGTTATCTGTTATACTTTACCAGTTAAAGACACACATACTCGCTCTTTATTATTACTGTTTTCTCCATTTTAAAATAATAGTAAAGTCATCGGTGTGATAAAATAACACCGAAGGAAGGATGTGAATTATATAGGGAGTAAAGGTACATCCTTAAATTCTTTTTAAACAGTATTATATGAGTTCGTATGTACGCTGGATACTTGTTCATCTGTTTATGCATGTACAGTAAATATAGTTTCATTAAGAGCAGCCTAAATTTGTCTAAAAACTAATCTCGAGTGTTCAAGTCTTTGTATGAAATGTATCTCCACGTGTTCACTAATAGTTGAGACTGTGTCATTTTACAACAGTATCATTTTTATCTCCAGAAACACACCTGCATTATCTTTCAACATGTCATATATTTGCATGTGTCACTGATAGTATTAGTATTACTTTTTGCTTGGTCATTTTCATGTTGTCATGTTGAAATACACTCTATCATTTTTAATATATCAGTATTTTGTCTATTTATCATTTGTTTTACCCTGTTATTCAGCCACTTATTACATAGTATTTTGTCTCACTGAATTTATTAAAGGGATAGTTCACCCAAAAATGAAAATTCTGTCATTAATTACTCACCCTCATGTTGTTCCAAACCCATTAGACCTTTGTTCATTTTCAGAACACAAATTAAGATATTTTGTGATGAAATCCAAGAGCTTTCTGTCCCTGCATAGACAGCAACGCAACTAACATGTTCACAGCCCAGAAAGTTAGTAAGGACATCTTTAAAATAGTCCATGTGACGTCAGTGGTACATCGTGGTGTGAATTGTTGAATAAAGACGTTATTTTTGTTTTCTTTGCACACAAAAAGTATTCTTGTAGCTTCGTAAAATTTCAGATGAACCACTGAGTCACATTAACTATTTTAACTTTTATGTTTATGTCGTTACTACGTTTCTGGGCCTTGAACGTGTCAGAAAGCTCTCGGATTTCATCAAAAATATCTTAATATGTGTTCTGAAGATAAACGAAGGTCTTACAGGTTTGGAACAACATGAGGGTGAGTAATTAATGACAGAATTTTCTTTTTTGGGTGAACAATTCCTTTAAATACGTGTGAAGGAAACAAAGCTAGGCATCAGAAGAGAAAACAAAACTTGAAATGTGTTTCTCAACAGGTTGACCGATATCTGTATGCAATGCGCCTGTCAGATGATCAACTGAAGGACATATCAGCTCGGTTTCGGCAGGAGATGGAGAAAGGACTGTCGAATGAGAGCAATGCTACAGCTGCGGTGAAGATGCTGCCGACCCACGTTTATTCAACACCTGATGGCTCAGGTACACTGATGTACACGTTACTATTCTAACTATTTTCACATGCGCCTGAAAAAGCAGAACCACTGCATTTGAGTAATATTAAATAATTCTAAATTGTTCGTGTTTATGAGAGATTTTTTGTGACCCTGGACCACAAAACCAGTCATAAGGTTCAATTTTTTGAAAATGAGATTCATACATCATCTGAAAGCTGAATAAATACGCTTTTCATTGATGTATGGTTTGTTAGGTCAATATTTGGTTGAGGTCAAAATCTGGAATCTGAGGGTGCAATAAAATCTAAATATTGAGAAAATTAAATTGTCCAAATGATGTTTTTAGCAATGCATATAATCAAAAAATTAAGTTCTGTTATATTTACGGTAGGAAATTTACAAAATATCTTAATAGAACATGATCTTCACTTAATATCCTAATGATTTTTGGCATAAAAGAAAAATCTATCATTTTGACCCACACAATGTATTGTTGGCTATTGCTACAAATTTACCTGTGCTACTTATAACTGGTTTTGTGGTCCAGGGTCACAATGTTCTCTTTCATATATTTTTCTCACAGAGAAGGGTGAGTTTCTGGCACTGGATCTGGGAGGTTCGAAATTTAAGGTGCTTCAGGTGAAGGTTTCAGAAAATGGGAAGAAGAAAGTTGAGATGGAGAGTGAAACCTTTCCTATCCCTGAAGAAATCCTTAATGGCAGAGGAACTGAGGTGATTATTGCTTCACAAATATGAGTTGTAACAATAAGGAATTTATTGCAGATTACAAGCTGTTTCCAGTAAATTGTGATTATGATGAAACTTTTATGTTAGTTCTTGTAATTATGCCAGTGCAAATAAAGCAATTATGTACGTATTCATGCATTGCTCATGTGCAATAAAAAATGTCAGCTGACCTTTATATGAATAGAGGGCCGATTATTTTAATTTAAAATGTATTCATTTTGTCTTGCAGCTTTTTGAACATGTGGCAGAATCTTTGAAGTCTTTTCTACAGAAAAACCACATTAATCACACAAGAAAACCTCTCGGCTTCACCTTCTCTTTCCCATGTGCGCAGTCCAAAATAGATGAGGTACAGTTGACGTGTTAATATCAAATTTTATCTTAACTCAGCCTGTTTTAATTGGATCAAGGTGCTAAAGTATTTGAAATACTGATTAAAGTTGATTTTCTTATCAGTACGCTAGTGAAATGGAAGAATAGATATACATATCAGTTGATCTCCTCACTGACCTGTTTTATTTGTGTTGGCACAGGGTGTCTTGCTGTCATGGTCAAAGAATTTCAAGGCTAGAGGTGTTCAAGGCAAAAATGTGGTGGAGTTATTACGGAAAGCCATTAAAAAAGTTGGGGTATGAATACCATTTTTCTTCTCTCACCATTTACATTGGTGGAATTTGTGATTCATGTCGAGGTTTTTAAATTGATATTTTCAGAAGGATGTTGATGTGGATGTCCTGGCTATGGTCAATGACACGGTGGGCGCCATGATGACCTGTGGATATGATGACCAAAACTGCGAAGTGGGGGTTATTGTAGGTAAGGCCTCACTGGATGCTTTTCTCACAATAGATTTAAAAATATATATAATCCCAAAAAAATGCTTCAAATGGCAGAAGACATATAAATCATCCAAAGGTAAAGAAAAGTAAACGTTTAATTTCCACTATGCATTTCTTCAGGTACTGGCACTAACGCGTGTTACATGGAGGAAATGCGACACATTGATCTGGTGGAAGGAGATGAAGGCAGGATGTGTATTAATACTGAATGGGGGGGCATTTGGAGATGATGGTGTGCTTGATGATTTCATCACAAGCTTTGACCGTGAAATTGATGCCGCCTCAGTTAATCCAGGAAAACAGCTGTAAGTACTTAATAATCTGTTCCTGCAGATATACATAAACCTACCAACATTGATTGTCATGACTTATCATGAGAGGAAAAAATTATGTTTTAGTTGCATAACATTGATTAGAGAAACGCCTTCATTTCGCAATAGTTTCTTTTTTCACATTTCTAAATTATTGCAAATTAATGCGAATCTGTAATCGAAACACACCTACAGAGATTGCCCAAACCAAGTTGGCTCCTAATGTGTGATTTGACCCAACATGATATATTACAAAAGCAGGAAACAGAGGCTGTATTTAGACTTAAAGTCTTAATGACCAGATCCGATCTTTTGATCATGTCCAGCTGTCTGTTTACATACTTTTTAGACAAGTCCAATATCCAATATCTCTATTTATGTTAATTCCAACCCAAAATGATTAGATCAGTTCACTATGCACGTGGAACTATGCACATGGTAGACCCTCAGCTTTGAATGGCTGTGCTTTTAAAATAATAAATAAAATTCACGTGGAGTGGCCATTATTATCTGCCAGCACAGACAACAGCTGTCATGGACGTTTTGCAGCACTAAATGTGCCTGGTAATGGATAAAAAACGAACTCCTGAATATTGCGCAATTTCTTACCAACACTTGAGATCAAAAATTTACATAAACTTGCAGAATCTGCTAAATATTAATTATTTTACCAAAATAAGAGGGATCATAAAACATGCATGTTATTTTTATTTAGTATGTTGTTACCTGAATGATCCACAGCTGTGATTTTTTTTGTTTAGTGATAGTTGTTCATGAGTCCCTTGTTTGTCCTGAATGGTTAAACTGCCCGTTGTTCTTCAGAAAAATTCTTCATGTCCCACAAATTCTTTTTAGCATTTGTGTGTATTTGAACCCTTTCCAACAATGACTGTATGATTCTGAGATCCATCTTTTCACACTGAGGACAACTGAGAGACTCATATGCAACTATTACAGAAGGTTTAATTAAAAAATTAAAAAAAGTTTCCACCCTTAATGTGTGTTTATACGTAAGTCTGATGTCCAGATATCGGATATGTATCTAATTCAAAACGACATTTAGAAGTGGCCCAGATCGAATGTGAAAGAATCGGATCTTGTGAGGATTTTTGTGTCTACAAGTGTGCATAAGATCAGAACAAAAATCAGATTTTTTTTATGTCAGTGTAAACACAGCGAAAGGTGCCATATAACAATATTTATTTATTTAGCTTTTAAGTGTACAGAATATAAATGAATTTGATTTTATAAATGCATTTAAATATAATATAGCTGGATATAATGCAACATTTACTTTAATCCCACAGTCAAGTTTTCAGTCATTTGACCCTCAAAAAGTTTTATTTTTGGTTGAATTTTTAGTAGAACGTTTGGCCACCTCTGATTTAACATTGTTCCCAAAATGTGTGCATTTAACTCCATTTTTTCACCAAGTAATACCTTTGTGACTCTGGTTGTGTCATTCCCAGGTTTGAAAAGATGGTCAGTGGGATGTACATGGGAGAGCTTGTGAGACTCATCCTACTGAAGATGGCCAAAAAGGGTCTACTCTTTCGTGGACAGATCTCTGATGCTCTCCGAACCAAGGGAACTTTCCAGACCAACCACATCTGCTTGATTGAACAGTAAGATTACATATTCACAAATACAAACTAATATTAAATGGGTTAAAATAAGCAATATATATTTCTATCTATGAGGAGTCCTATGGCAAACCTATCCTCCTTACTTCTCCTGTAAGAGTGGGCGCTGCTATTTTATGGGTCTGGCTTCCGGTCTCACCCGCGTCCAGCTATTTTTAGCTGTAGAAAACAGCTTATTTTGCTGCTTAATATTTGCAAATTGGTGTGTCTTACCATTTTATTTTTTTGTATTATCTTAATTACGAACACACTGGTTTGTAGTGCTAACAGTTTTAACGTTTAATGCACGTTGTTATTCTTCTCGTTATTTCCCTATAGCAGCTTATGAACTGGAAGTCTTACCCATAGGCTTACTTCTGCGTTAAAGAATAAAGTGGATTTTGACTGTTTCAGTGATTATTTAAGAATTTTCCCTGCAGAATATATTATCTTAGATAAGCATGAATTTCCACCCTGGCTATGTCTGTTTTTTGGTGTTAGTGCTGGTATAGATGGTGGTTTAAATGTACATATTCTAACTGAGGATGTTTCCAGGTATAAAGGTGGTTTGGAGAACACCAAGGAAATCCTGGAATACCTGGGTCTAAATCCCAGTGACGATGACTGCATTGCTGTCCAGCATGTCTGTACCATCGTCTCCTTCAGGTCAGCTAATCTGGTTGCTGCCGCTTTAGCTGCCATTCTGACACGGATCCGAGAAAACAAGAAGCTGAAGACCCTTCGGACCACAGTAGGAGTGGATGGGACTGTCTACAGAACACATCCACAGTACGTCAGTTCACCTTCACATACAAAACCCAAGGAGGTTTAGTATGAAATCGGATTAAAGAAACTCACAACTTGTATCTGAATTTTAAAGGTACCCCAAGAGGCTTCACAAGGTGGTCCGCCATCTGGTGCCAGACTGTCATGTCCGCTTTGTGCTGTCTGAAAGTGGCAGTGCAAAAGGTGCCGCCATGGTGACTGCAGTCGCTCAGCGGTTAGCGTCCCAACGGAAGGAGATTGATGATACTCTCGCAGTCTTCGCCTTGAGTCCCAAACAGCTTCAGGAAGTGAAGGCGAAGATGCGTGTGGAGTTGGAACGAGGCTTGAAGAAAGACTCCCATCCCACTGCCTCAGTCAAAATGTTGCCCACATATGTTTACAGGACTCCAGATGGGACAGGTAAAGGAAACTGTCTACTTACTAGAGCTGCATGATTAATTGTTAAAAGATGGCAAACTCGATTCAAACACCCACGTGATGTTAAACCTTTGTCAAAATCATATTGGAACATTCAAATCTGTGTTCGTGCTGCCGCTGACAGAGAGAGCAGTTATCATGTTTAGTTTTTTCAACCAAGCAGTATTATTTATGTCTTACAATCATTCATATTATCACAGAAGTACTGGGATAAAAGTTTACAGTTCGGATATAAACACTGATGTCTACGGTAGTGATCAAAATGGAGCAAATCATCTTTTGAAAGTAATTTTCACTTCAAATTGTCGCTTTAAATAACTTTTGTTGATTACAATAGTCGGGTTTCCATTACAAATTTTCACAAAACTTTTAGAAATGTTGATAAAACCTATTGTGAATTGACAGCATTTCCATTAACCGATGTTAAGCAACTAAAACATTTTTTTCCTCTCGTGATAAGTCATGGCCACAGATGTTGGTAGGTTTACATATATTGCAGCCACCACACTACCCATTATTTTTAAATGAAGGAGTCAAAACAAAGCCCATTATACTTGTAAGCAGCCACGTATAAGGTGTTTCTTGGAGGTTATAGTACATTAAAGTACTATTATTTTTACTTTTACATACGGCAAGTGACCTGTAAATGTGCAGTTTTGTGATGTATTCCTTTTTTGAATTGCCTGAGAAACCACCTCGTGTGAGCGTAAAAACTTTTTTGCGATTTAAGGGAGTTTTGCAAAATTGTGTTTCCATTGGGCATATTTTCAATTCACAATTTGAATTCGCGCAGTTGTTTTGACTGTTAAAAAATTATTTTGCACTGAATAATTCATTCAAGAGATTTGTTCAGAAACACTGATTCATTCAGTAATGAAACAAATGAAGCATTTTTGAGTGAGTCACTGAATCATTCATTCATACATTTTTTTTAAAATAATTCATTCAAATTAATTAAACATTATTGAAAACAAAGAGGCAATTAATATTTTGTCACAACCTCTAGTAAATTGCATGTTATTTTGCTTTGCTCCGAATCTTGGAAGAATTGTGATTTCTGTTTTAAAAACAAAAAAAAATGTTGAATCTCAATTTATCCAGAATCGTGCAGCTCTACTACGTGTAACAATCGTGGTGAAATTTTTCGTGACTTCTTTTTTTTGTGAGTTATCATTTATTTTTTAAGCCCTGTTATGTAATATAATATAACATGATATAATATAATACACATTCTCAAAACCACTTGGATGCTGCAGACTATATATTTAATTTTTTTATTATTTTGACATATTTTATTATTTATTATTTTATATTTTATTATTATTATTTTTGATACATTTGTATATTCAATGGGAAACATAATAGATATAATATCTGAGCATGATGATAATTGAATTAGATGATGATAAACATATGTTTTATGTCATTGAATGTTGTTATTTTGACAGAAAGAGGAAAGTACCTTGCCTTGGATCTTGGTGGAACCAATTTCCGCGTTTTGGTGGTTAAGATCCGTACTGGTATGCGAAATTCAGTCCGGATGTACAACAAGATTTATGCCATTCCACTGGAGATCATGCAAGGGACAGGAGAAGAGGTGAAACACTATCAGTAAATAAACATAATCATTTAAGTTCAAATGAATACATTAGTATCACATATTTAACATTATTATAAGTGTATAAGGTCATAAATTAGTTATAAGGTTATAAATGTATCAGTATAACATTTACAAGAAGTGTTACTTTTTTATTTTAGCTGTTTGACCACATAGTTCAGTGTATCTCAGATTTCTTGGACTATATGGGAATGAAGAACACTCGTCTGCCTCTTGGCTTCACCTTCTCTTTCCCATGCAATCAGACAGGTATTGATAAGGTAAATATGCACTTTGTGTTATCAGAGGTCACTTCAGTTGTCAATAAAATTCTCATAACGACACCTAAACACCTTAAAACAAACTGTTAAATCACATAGACAAACGCTACTCTCATTGCCATTTGTATGGTCCACTTGTTTAGGGAAATCTGGTCTGCTGGACGAAAGGCTTCAAAGCAACAGACTGTGAGGGTTACGATGTGGTGGATATGCTGAGAGAGGCCATCAAAAGACGAAATGTAAGGGGGAAGCAAACATCAAGCTGTTTTTGCATGACATACTCATTCACTTACACAGAAGCACCATTATCATTAACGTTAATTAATTAATGTTCCATTGTCACATCAGACTTCAAGTATCAGAACCAAATGCTTATATTTTTTCATAAATGATTACAATTTAGTTTATAATCCTCTTATTTGAATGAGACTGTAGTTTTGCCTATTTTGTGCTGCTGATGTTTGTAAGAGTGTGATGATGAATTAGTTCTTTCTTTCAGGAATTTGACCTTGATATCGTTGCTATTGTGAATGACACAGTTGGCACAATGATGACATGTGCATATGAGGACCCTAAATGTCAGATTGGTCTTATTGCTGGTATGTATTAATGCATTTCTGTGATGTTTCATTGAGGCTGTATGTTAACTAACAACCTCACTGCTGATTATAAACCAACACACAAACAAAGATTACAGTGCAACATGTCAACACCTCTATGATTCTTAACTCCACAGGAACGGGAAGCAATGTGTGTTACATGGAAGAGATGAAGAACATTGAGGTCGTGGAGGGAGATGAAGGCCAGATGTGTGTGAACACCGAATGGGGAGGATTTGGAGAAAATGATAATATTGAGGACATCCGAACCAGATATGACAGAGAAGTGGACGAAGGCTCACTCAATCCAGGAAAACAAAGGTAAAGATCATTTTAGACGAGGTTATTTTCCAGTGGTTATCTAAACAGTGCAAGTGCAATTCAGGTTTTCTGCATTTGTCCACATGGAGGCAGTATATGTTCAGGAGTTCATGCAGGAAGCATGAAAAACGATGTTAGCAACCTGCTGTAATGCACATAGTCTTTTATAGGCAAAGAGCAAAAATAAGTGCCATTAAAACTTTAAATAATTTCTTTGCTATTATTGGGAAGATTATAATTTAAATATATTTATACTAAATAATAATTAATTTTACTTAAAATATAAATAACCTACTACTATTATTATTAATTTAAAGTTTTTAAAATATATACACAAGTGTTAGATTTTCCAAATATAATCTGTTACCCATTCATTTCCAGGTTTGAAAAGATGACCAGTGGAATGTACTTGGGAGAGATTGTAAGGCAGATCCTCATTGATCTGACAAAGCGTGGATTTCTGTTTCGCGGTCGCATTACAGAGAGACTGAAGACCAGAGGCATCTTTGAGACCAAGTTTCTTTCACAGATTGAGAGGTACAGTAGACATTTATGACAGAATATACTGGTCACCTGACAATATTTTAGCATATACTTCATATATCATGCTGATATTGTTCAGCATACTGTGTAGCTATTACCATTCGCTAAATATTATATTAAAGATGCACTCAGTTGCTTATTTATGAGCCATAAGTGAGTATATGTGAGTATATGATTTTTATTGGAGTGCACTTTTAAAAAGTTTTAAAACTTTTTCACCCAAGAATGAAAATTACCCCATGATTTACTCATCCTCAAGCCATCCTAGGTGTATATGACTTTTTTCTTTCAGACGAATACAATTGGAGTTATATTAAAAAATGTCCTAGCTCTTCCAAGCTTTATAATGGCAGTGAATGGGTGTTGAGATTTTGAAGTCCAATAAAATGCATCTGTCCATTATAAAAAGTGCTCCACACACTCCTGGGGGTTAATAAAGGCCTTCTGATGTGAATCAATGTGTTTTTGTGAGAGAAACATCCACATTTAAAACTTTATAAACCATAATCTCTAGCAGAAGTGACAAATGCGGAAACACAGAGAAGAGAGCAAAACAAAAGACAGGTCATGAATTAAAAGTACAAAACTAGGACTTGAAAAGAAAGATGTCAGAGGATTTCAACATAAGTCAAGAGGAGACTGGTTTTCCTTTGCTGTAAACAAAACGTGGTTCTCGCGAGACTAGCATATTCTACATATTCTATAGTTTACGCTACGCCTACATCCTACAGCATCCGCTGGAACGTCACTTTCTCGTGAACCCACGTACAAGAGTTAGCGTAAGCTAGAGATTGTGGGTAATACATTTTTAAATTTGGATATTTTTCTTACACAAACACTTCAGAAGGCCTTTATTGCACCTGATGTTCAATAGTCCAGTTGAAGTCCAATAAAGTGCATCCATCCATCATAAAAAGTGCTCCACACAGCTCCAGGAGGCAATAAAGGCAAAGGAAAACCAGTCTCCTCTTGACTTATGTTGAAATCCTCTGACATCTTTCTTTTCAAGTCCTAGTTTTGTACTTTTAATTCATGACCTGTCTTTTGTTTTGCTCTCTTCTCTGTGTTTCCGCATTTGTCACTTCTGCTAGAGATTATGGTTTATAAAGTTTTAAATGTGGATGTTTTTCTTACAAAAACACAGCGATTCACATCAGAAGGCCTTTATTAACCCCCAGGATGGATGCATTTTATTGGACTTCAAAATCTCAACACCCATTCACTGCCATTATAATCCTTGGAAATGCCAGGGCATTTTTAATATAACTACAATTGTATTCGTCTTAAAAAAGAAAGTCAAATAAACCTAGGATAGCTTGTGGGTGTGTAAATCATAGGGTAATTTTCATTTTTGGATGAACCATCCCTTTTGTTCCCATATCTAACCTCTAAGTGAATAAATCCAATGTTATGTTTATTTTGACTCATACTTTGGCTTCTATAAACCTAGTGACCGTCTGGCACTACTGCAAGTGAGGTCTATTCTGCAGAGTCTGGGTTTGGACAGCACATGTGACGACAGTATTATTGTGAAGGAAGTGTGCGGAGCCGTTTCCCGTCGAGCAGCTCAGCTCTGTGGAGCAGGAATGGCTGCTATTGTAGACAAAATCAGAGAAAACCGTGGTCTGGACAGTCTGGAGATTACTGTGGGAGTTGACGGCACCCTTTACAAGTTACATCCACAGTAAGTAAAGATTAGCGGAACATCTTTACATTTACATTTGATCAGTGTTGGATTTATATCCTAAACTTGTGGCTTTTCATGACAGCTTCTCCACAATCTTAAAGGACACTGTCAGAGATCTCGCACCCAAATGTAAGGTGGATTTCATCCTTTCGGAGGATGGCAGTGGGAAAGGGGCGGCCCTGATCACAGCTGTAGCACAACAGCATCATATAGAGAAACAAGAACCTAACTAGATGCTCAGACTGGGTTTCCTCGAGGGCTGATATGTTGTTTTAAGAGTTCAGGTTTCTGTATGTAAACAAATGGATTTATCAAATGACATCGACACAAAATCTTGCTCATTTTTCAGCTTGCATATAAGATTCTATCTATTTTTTTGCATATAAAAATATGTGCCATCAGGTGCATTGGAAGAAAAGTGTTAATTTATTGCTTTGTATTATTATTATTTCATTTTGAAGGTAATAATTAGTGCAATAATGTCTGCACTGATGTTCGCCATGTTCAGCATCGTTTTAATGTCACTGTACATTGCATCTTTGAAGGCCTTTTTTCTCGTTGTCCTTTTGTTCAGAATTAGTGAGCGGTTTGCATGGCCAGTCAGAGTGAAAGGCTCACAGAGGCCAAACTAAAGGGGATGATGGCTGTGTGCTGAGGAATGTCATGACAGTATGTTGCTCTAGTACTCTGTGATGGTTTCTGAGAAGCTTGGAGACCACACAGACTTAACAAATCAGGGCATTTATGCTACAGTACTTTGAAAAGCAATTTATTTATTTGAATAGTAGAGGCAAATTAGACTCAAATTCAAAGTTTTTTGCTGTATTGTGAAAAATGACTTATAATATTTTATTTTAAACAGAATATTTTGTAAGGAATGGTTCACCAAAAAAGTCATAATTTACTTTATCATTTACTGTTTGTGAGTAGACCACGTTTATGATGATTTTATGATATTTTTACATCTTTTTTTTGAAGATCCAGTCCATATTCTTTGTAGTTTTATAGAAAATGTTGACTAGTTAAATAGTGACGCATTAAATCAAATGTGACAATGATTGTTACAAAATATTTCTATTTCAAATAAACGCTGTTCTTTTTAACTTTTTATTTGTCAAAGAATGCTAAAAAAGTGTCATGGTTTCCAAAAAAACTGTTTTCAACATTAACAATGATAATAAATATTCTTTAAGCAGCAAATCAACATATTAGAATGATTTCTGAATAATTATGTGATACTGAAAACTGAAGTAATGATGCTGAAAATTCAGCTTTGCCATCACAGGAATAAATGACATTTTAAAATATTTAAACTAGAAAACAATCATTTTAAATTGTAATAGTATTTCACCGTTTCAACTGACCAAATAAATGCAGCCTTGGTGAGCATAAGACTTTTTTATTGAAAAATCTTACCATCCCCAAACTGAATGGTACTGTATTCATATTTGACTGCCTTTCAAAGATTTAATAGATGTTTTGGATAACATTAGCACATTTCGCTTTTGTGTTCACTAATTTAAGCTTCTAAAGGGATTTAACAAAGCAGTTCAACCAGGCCAGCTCCTGCTCACAAATCCTCATGGAGCAGAAAGGGAAAAGTTTACTCATCGTAATCCTTCCTGCTAATGCTAACTAGCTTCACTGCCGAACAATAGTAGCTGAAGCTAGCAGCCATGCTCTTCAGCACGTCACCATACTTGCATGTGTTAGCATGCATGCTCAGTTTGTAAGAATACACATTTTAGATTAGCTAAATTAGAAAACATCTGCTAAATTAAGTGTAATAAAGAGACGTCTTGATAAAATAATTGCATTCAGTGGCATGTTGTTTACCTTTGTAATTTAACCCGATACAAGCAAAAATATTTAGCATTGTTTGGTATTTGTTCTATATCAGTAAGTATCAAAAGTACAAGTTCAGTAACAGTCCTAACAATATGCCCCTTCTGAAGGCAGTGGCATTGTTGGCTTATGCAAGAGCATGTGTTTAATCCGACTTGATCTCAAGAAGCCAACTAGTTCAGCTGACGGTGAGATTCTCTATCCTATTTTTTTAAGCGTAACCCACCTGCCTTCCTTTATGGAAAGTGATAAGGTAACAAAAACTTCCTACATCCTGTCTAATCAAATAGTTGTGTTTAGAGAACAGGCTGACATTTTGTAGTGTTTAGTTCCTTAAAAATGCTCTCCCAGGTTCTTCCAAAAGCCCTGTGTTAATATAGTATTGGGTTATACATTAAGTTTATTTGTAATTTCTGCCATATACAAGTATACAGTAAAATGACAAATCATTATCCAGGTCCAAAGTGCGAATTCCAGACAGATTAATGACCTAATTATATTAGGCCTAATGCATTTTATGTTTGAATCATGAGCATTTCTTTTACCACTGGTGGAGGATGTGTTTCACTGTGCCTCAGTAAACTAAAGACTAGTTAGAGCAAAACAAACACTCTGTAGAGTTTATTCCTGTACTTCTGGATGTTCTGTTGAGCACATTTACAGCATTTTAGAAAGCTGTTAAATAGTAAGAAAAACTTTTTTCTCTAAAATGTCTCTAATTATGCATCTCAAATTTATAGTTCCACTGGACTGCCTTAAAGGGATAGTTCACCCAAAAATAAATTACTCATCATCATGATGTTCCAAACCTGTAAGACCGTTCATTTTCATAACGCAAATTAAGATATTTTTGATTCAATTTAAGAGCTTTCTGACCCTGCATAGAAAGCAATGTAACCAAAATGTTGAAGAATTGTTGAATAAAGTTGTTATTTTTTGTTTTCTTTGCATGCAAGAGGTATTCTTGTAGCTTCGTAAAATTATGGTTAGACCACTGATGTCACATGGACTATTTTAACAATTTCCTTACTACCTTTCTGGGCCTTTAACGTGTCAGTTGCACTGCAGTCTATGCAGGCTCAGAAAGCTCTCAGATTGCTTCAAAAATATCTTAATTTGTGTTCCAAAGATGAACAAAGGTCATATGGGTTTGGAACGACATGACGGTGAATAATTGGGCGAACTATCCCTTTAATTACCTAATCACACCAATCAAGCTGATTCTTGAAGGAGAAGTTCACTTCCAGAATAAAAATTTATATATAATTTACTTACCCTCTCGTCATCCAAGATGTTCAGGTCTTTCTCTCTTCAGTCATAAAGAAATTATGTTTCTTGAGGAAAACATTCCAGAATTTTTCTCCATATAGTGGACTTCAATGGTGCCCGAGAGTTTGAACTTCCAAAATACAGTTTCAATGCAGCTTCAAAGGGCTCTAAACAATCCCAGCCAAGGAAAAAGGATCTTATCTAGTGAAACGATTGATTATTGTAAAAAAAAAAAAAAAAAAACACAAAAAAAAACAACAATTTATATACTTTTTAACCTCAAATGTTCGTCTATATGGAGAAAAATTCTGGAATGTTTTCCTTGAGAAACATAATTTTTTTATGACTAAAGACAGAAAGACACAAACATCTTGGATGACAAGGGGGTGAGTACATTATCTATACATTTTTATCTGGAAGTGAACTTCAGTTGCAGTTGATCTTACATCTATGATTACTTCAATGTCACAGGACAAATTGCAATTTCAAAGGTTAATCAGAACCAAAATAACCCAAAATTCTAAAAAATATAACCCAAAAATCTATGAAAATATTTATTATTTAGGTTTTATGTCTTGTATTTTCCACACAGTATCTTAAATAAAAAAAAATATTTTGAAAAATAAGATGAACTGATTTACAAAACTCACTGCTTTTACTAATATGGATCAACCATTTCCCTTATGAGGAATCGTCTATGAATTTTAAAAAGCATATCTAAAAATGTACCTGAAGTTGTGTTAAAATAGTTAAGAACTGGCTATTGTCCTTGAGAAAAAAAACTGACCTCTGTCATGGTATCTGTCTGGTCATTCATGCATGAACATTTAGCTGTGAAGGGGTGTAGTAGGTCTGCTGGGTAGGTCATTTGTGAAAATGTCAGATATTATTTATTATATGTCATATTCCCGCTGTCACAGACACTAAGCAAACACAACCACTCTTCACGCAATCTGCCAGGAAGTTAATGTCATTGCTCCGCTATGCAAAGTGCTTTCATTTGTGAAGAAAATTCAAATCAATGTAAGGCAAAATGAGTATTTTAGAGCATCTGTCATTTTAATGAACATTTTAAATGATAATTAAATCACATAATGACATGAATTTTATGAGACAAGAAATTAACTTCCTTTACACTCCCAGCACTGTGAGTAAATCTGGCAGGAAGTGATGTCATTGCTCCACTATGCAAAGTACTTAACTGACTAGACATTGTTCCCCTCGTAAATGAACTTTCAGGAATGAGAGACATTTAAATGTGTGCCATGCGGTGACATTTTTTGCTAGTATGATGCATGCTGTAGAACACGAACAGCTCTATTCCAGGAAACCTTATCTCACTTTGAGTCACCTTCATGTATTACGGTCATAAAGGACTTGTTTCTGGACTGCCACTGTCTATCACTAAAAATAAATTGAAGCATGTTAACTGAAATGTCAGCATACTCAGGACTAAATATAGTCAATGTGCGGACTGATATGAAAATTAACAAAGGAAAAATATTTAAGAGTTTTATTTGCTTTATAAAATTGTATTGCTCATTTCAATGCAATAATATGCACATATTCAGGAAAATAATATGTGCTCAAATATATGTTTAAATATATGAATGAATCGAATCTGTCATTTGTGATGCTTCTGTGACGTAGCTCAGTGTATGTCTGCTCTGATTGGCTCTGCTCAGAAAGAGGATGTTAGGCTCTCACGTGCTTCTGAGAGGGGGAGGATGGCTGCGTGCCTTAAAGCACGACCCACAGTAAGCTCATCTGGCCTGTATTGCCATCACCTCACCCGCTTCCATGGATTTTCCAATTACCCTGAATGTTTTCCACTGTGACATTCCCCTGAGATACTGCAAAATAAACTCTATGCAACAGCTTAGGCTAAATCACATTTAACACTACTTCCTCATATCAGCATCTAATATAGCATTTATGAAAGAGTATTTTTGTTTTTTATGTATTTTATATTTTTAGCAGTGCTGAATATGTCCAATATACAGTGCCTTGCAAAAGTATTCATACCCCTCAATTTTTTTTCACGTTTTGTTATGTTGCTGCCTTATGTTAAACTGCTTTTTATTACTTTTTTCCCACATCAATCTACACTCTATACACATAATGACTAAGCACAAAAACAGCTTTTTTAAAATCTTTGCAAATTTATTAAAAATAAAACACTTAAATGATTCCATTGCATAAGTATTCACACCCCTGGAACAGCTGAAATTTAGCTCACTCATGTTGCTTGTAGGTGTTACTACATTTCGACTGACATTAACCTGTGGCATATTTAATTGAATGGGTATGATTTTGAAAGGCACACACCTCTGAAACTGAAAATACATATCAGAGCAAAAACCAAGCCCTGGGAGAGCTCTGCCTGTTGAGCTCAGAAACAGGATTGCATCAAGTCACAGATCTGGGGAAGAGTTCAGAAAAAATTCTGCTGCATTGAAGGTTCACAGAAGCATGTAGCCTTTATTATCCACAATGGAATAAGTTCGGAACAACTAGGATTCTTCCTAGAGATGGCCTCCTGGCTAAACTGAGCAATTCATGGAGAAGGGGCTTGGTTATACCGGTGACCAAGAAGCTGATGGTCACTCCAGTTTTGATTCAGAACCTCAGACTGGGCAGAAGGTTCATCTTCTAACAGGACAATGACCATAAGCAGACAGCAAAAGTGGCTTACAGACAACTCTGTAAATGTCCTTGAGTGGCCCAGCCACAGCCTTGGCTTTAACCCATTCAAACAATTCTAGAGAAACCTGAAAAAGTGTCTGCCCCATCCAACCTGTCAGAGCTTGAGAGGTGAAAAGGTGAGGAGAATAATGGCAGATAATTGCCAAATGCTTATGTCCAAAGCTTGTTGCATCATACCCAAAAAGACATGTAAAGGCGCTTCAGCGAAGTACTGAGTTAAGGGTATGAATACTTATGCAAAATACTTATTTCAGTGTTTTTGTTTTTTTGTTTTTTACTAAGTTTACTAAGTAAAAATTTACTAAGTTGTGACAATTCTGTTTTTACTTGTCATTAGTCATTATGGTGTATGAAATGTAGATTGATGTGGAAAAAAAGTCATTTAAAGCACTTAAGGCAGCAACATAAAAAAATGTGTAAAAATGAAGGGGTATGAATACTTTCGCAAGGCACTGTATATTATAGTGACCATTTGTTTGATTTATTCATTTTATTAATACAAAGCATTTTATAACCAGCTAATATCACAGGGATTTTTTTTTTACTTATTTGATTATATCAACATTTATAATACCCAGTTTATAGGATACCAATTGTTTTATTTATTTTATTTTTTAATACATAAGCTTTTAATAGCCATCATATATCAAAGGGTTCAACTGTTTAATAATAAAAAAAGTTTTATTTTATTTACTTTTTTATTTGTAAAATAATTTTAACATTTGTCGAATGCTTGTTTTTTTTTTTTTTCCAGACAATTAACAAGTGCACATATCAAATCGGTGTGATGCAAAATGGGTATTTCAGAGCCTCAGTCATTCTAATGAACATTTTAAATGTCAATTAAATCACATAATGACATGGATATTGTAAAACAAGGAGTTCACTTCCTTTGCATTGTGTCATTATTTGTATTTCAACATCACCACGTTATGCGTATCCTCTCTTGTTTTCAAATGTAAATCATCCTCAGCTGTTCACACATCTTAGGCCAGGCCCCGATGACATTTTTGCCGCCATTCATTTGACCATCCCCCCTGCCAACTTCCCCCGAAATAACGTCACACATTCACACATTTCCTCTAGCATCACACATTTACAACAGTCCTGCCGCTGAACCGTAGAAGCAGGAAACATGCATCTCTGTGCTGATATGACTTTGGCACTTTGGCATAGCATTACTCAGCATTTTTGCTTCTTCTCCCAAATCTACCAACCTAACCACTTTAAAAAAACTCAAGTGACGAGGCTTTGAGCACTGTGACGTGTTGAGGACGTGCACTACGTGCCTCTTAGGTAAATCCCTTTTTCTTTCACTCAAAGTGGATGAGAATGAGAAAGAAGGAAGACTGAAAAGGACTGAACGGATAGAATGGAAGGAGGAGGTGGGATCTGAGAGGGAAGAAGCAAGAAAGAGAGCCAGAGGAGGGGGGCGGCTGTCAGCTGCGCTCTGCCTCAGAAGCCTGCCCATAAAACTCAACCAATAGGAGCAGAGTGAGTGGGCAGGGCTTTAGCCGTTCCCCATCCTAGCCTCTGCTGCATCTCATGCAAGCGCATTACATGCAGCTTGACTTCCTAGGCCGAGGAGAGTCAGACATTGCCGTAGCGCTGGGAGGGAACACCCCTACGTGCCGGCTTCCTGTTTTATAGCTAACCCACGTTGCTTCTGGGCTCAAATTGTTTTGCCTGCCTCAGTGGAAAGGATCGTAAGGTTTTTCCTTCTCTCTTCTGTTGCTTTTTCACCAAAGAGGTGAAGCAGGATGATAGCGGCACAGCTTCTGGCCTACTACTTCACTGAACTGAAGGATGACCAGGTCAAAAAGGTGAGTTTCATCATTTGTCTTTAACAAGGGCCGTTCGAAACTCGTCCTTACGAGCTTTTCCGGACGCGTGACAACAGATGACACGGGCCTGGGTTTTAGAGCATAAAGTCGTGAGATGCGTCTCATCTCACGTCCCTCCATCCGCAGCTTCTACGTCACACAATGTGCGACGGCGAGGATGAGAGGACGAGGTATACCCTTGCGAATGACGACACATCCCCGTCGCCGTAGGTTGTCGGGTTTATACTGCAATGTCCTTGAAAACAGGATGTGGGGCGTTATGGAGCTGCCATGAGGAGAGAACGATTTTTTTTTGCGTGTGTGTGTCTCTGTGCGAACGTGCTTATTGGAGAGTACGTCTCTGAGTGGGGGAAGGTGGTCGTGAGCATCAACCCCCCTCCCCCGAAGGAAGAGTGTCGGGTTACAACAGCTGACGAACGGCGTGCCTTTACCGGAGAGTTTTGACAGTGTTTGAATGCAATTGTGGAGGGAGGGAAAGATGTGTAAACAGAGCAGGACTGCGTGTAGGCACATGCCTGTGTGTCTCGCTTTGAGAGTATGCAGTCTTTACATTTTAACTCTGTTAGTAAAAAAAGAAATTCCATTTTAAGTGTTCATAAATAGTTCTACCTTAACTAAATATTTGAGAAACAATCTAATATGAGCACACAGATTTAGATATTAACACATAAGTGGTTTACATATTCATTTATCAGATAGGATTTCCTAAAATATTAAAATATCTGATTATATATATGAATATGGTCAGATACTACCATTTTTAAGAAAGAATAAATCCCCCCATTTTTAATAATCTGTAAAAAAAAAAAAAAAATGCATGAAATTCTACCATCCTTATTACCCTTATATTGCACTGAATTCTTATTTAGTACTGTTTTGAAAAAAATAGCAAAAATAATAATTATCCAATTATTATTTTGCCTCAATTCAGAGTTTCATGTGTGCCACTTTCTCTTGCAATGATGGTTTGGATCCATGTCAGATATTTCACAGGCCTAATTATTAATGTCCACAGCAGAGCTGTTTTAGTATTATTTGTATACTATTATAGCATTTAATATTTTTAATTTTTATATTTTCATTTTAGTTTTAGTATTTTTATGTGCTTTTGTCATTGTATTAGTTTTTTTATATTTCTATTTAGCTTGAATTTATTTTTAACTCATTAAGTAGTAATTCAACTTTTTGCAGTTAATTGCCAAAGCAATTTTTAAGTTTAAAGGGATAGTTCTCACCATAAATGAATATTTTGTCATTAATTACACACCCTCATGTCTTTCTAAACCCCTTTGTTTATCTTCGTAACACAAATTAATTTATTTTTGATGGAATTCAAGAGTTTTCTGACCCTGCAAAGACAGCAATGTAACTGAAATGTTTAAGGCCCAGAAACGTAGTAAGGACATCGTTAAAATAGTCCATGTGACATCAGTGGTTCAACCGTAATGTTCTAAAGATATTTTTTGTGTGCAAAGAAAACAAAATTTTACTTTTCTTTGCATTTAAAATGTATTCCTGTAGCTTCATAAAACTAAGGTTAAACCACTGATGTCACAAGGACTGTTTTAACGATGTCCTTATAACCTTTCTGGGCCTTGAACCCTGTCTTTGCAGGGTCAAGAAAGCTCTCAGATTTTATCTTAATTCTTTTAGTTAATAGTAACAACACCGTTCCACAAAAATATGTTTACACTTCAGACAGAAGCAACAGTTGTATTGTGTAACATGGTTACTATAACAACATGAAATGAAATCCATCCTGTGTGATTCAGCTGTGCACCTGTGAGCTTCTCTCTCCTGATAAGAGTTTTATGACCCATAGATGCCACACATATAATTTGATTATAACAGTTATTCATTGCTAATGTTACAGGAAGTTTGAAAATAAGCATTTAAACAGTGGAGAGCAATAACGTATATGACATAGCATTTGCAAACAAGTCACACATACAGAAGAACATGTCAGGGCTCTTAGCATATTTTAAGATAAAGCCACCATTCACTTCATCGAAACGGTTTTGGCAGCTTTACCACTGCTCTCGTGTTTTTACGAGGAAGTTGGATGTTACTCATGCTGGTTACGCAATGACCCATTTTACAAAACTCTCCTAGTAATGTTTTTTAACAAACAAATTCAACTTGATTAAAAGAGACTGTAGTAATCTTTATGCAGAAATGTCATCCTGTAATTGGCATACACTGTTCCTTACATGTTTTGTATTTGTAAAAAGTATTAAATTCATAAAAATTAACATTTGCCAACAATTTGGAAGGCTACACTATGAACAGAACTACATGTGACCGTGAACCACAAAACCATCATATAGGTCAATTTTTGAAATTGAGATTTTTACATCACAATATTTGGCTGAAATACAACTATTTAAAAATCTGAAATCTGAAGGTGCAAAATATTGACAAAATCACCTTTAAAGTTGTCCTTAAAGTTCTTTGCAATGCATATTACTAATCAAAAATTAGGTTTTTATATATTTACGGTAGGAAATTTACAAAATATCTTCATGAAACATGACCTTTACTTATGTCCTGATGATTTTTGGCATAAAAAAAAATCTATAATTTTGACCCATACAGTGTATTGTTGGCTATTGCTACAAAAATACCTGTGCTACTTACAACTGGTTTTGTGGTCCAGGGTCACATCCGATTGAAAATTAATTTTGGAACTAAATGACTAAAATAAAAATGGATAAAGTTCACAAATATAAATATATAATAATATTGTCTTCCAGTGTGCAACTGGAAATATAGCACATAATAAACAATACTTTGCATTAAATGCAAACCATTTTTCATCAATGGCATCATGCACAGATTTTAGCCTGAATTTCTCACGTGCTCATACTAGAGTTAAAGTCATAATCATGAATCAGCATTTGCAAGAGCAGGTGCTTATGTTTACAGTATTAATTCACTTTTGTTGCATTAGACTTCAGTCAAACATCTTCCACTTGCCATTTTCATGATGCATATCGTCTGTGTTTATAAATGCTAGTGCCCATAGATTTGTAGTATGTCTGCATAGTCTAGGCCACGAGCCATAGATTTCAAGGACACAGTGACCTATCAACTAACAGGCAATGACTTGACCACATTCATCATGTTCATCAATATTGATTACTGACAAACACCTGAATGCTTTAGAGAAATGGCGGAAAGGGCACAATGTAATTTGTTTATTGTGTGTCCATTTGTGTAGATTGACAAATACTTGTACGCCATGCGGTTCTCTGATGAGACGCTGCGCGACATCATGGGCCGCTTCCGACGGGAAATGGAGAACGGACTGGGACGAGATACTAACCCGACAGCTACCGTCAAGATGCTGCCCACCTTCGTAAGGTCCATTCCTGATGGATCAGGTGAGCTTATCATTTGTATGGCTGCAAATCTTTAATAAATGCTTATATAAATAAAAGACTTTTATCTGGCAACAGAATCGTTTAATAGTTACAAAAGCTTGCTTTGGAAGTACTGAGCAAGTAATATGCCATGTATAGCCGGGCTTTTCTCACAAATTAGTGTCAAGCAAACTGTGAAGTCTGCAGTTCTGTCCATCAGGGCAAATCAGTCTCAGAAACGTCAGCTTAATCTACTGTACTTCTTTTAAATGCTGTGTCAAAAAAAAAGAGCAATACGTTTGACCAAAATTGTCAGATGTTTATATTTGAATGAAAGGTAACACTTTACAATAAGGTTCATTAGTCATTAACATGAACTAAGAATGAACAATACTACAGCATTTATTAAGCTTAGTTAATGTTAATTTCAGCATTTACTAATGCATTATTAAAATCACAAGTTGTGTTTGTTAACATTAGTTAATGCACTGTGAACTAACATGAACAATCACTGACTATATTTTTACTGTATTTTTACTAACATTAACAAAGATTAATAAATGTATTGTTCATTGTTCATTCATGTTAGTTAATACATTAACTGAGGTTAATAAATGAGACCTTATTCTAAGTGTTACTGAACTAAGAATTTAAGTAAATGCTCTCAGAGATACCAAAAAAATGACAACCTTAGAAGCCATTAGTTAAAAGATGTTTACAAGCTGTGAAGAAAACTAGCCTAACCAGTTTTGCTGCAAGTTTAGATTTCTCATAGCATAAAAAGTGCTGGCAATCTGTTGAATTTTCATTTTAACCTTTAACATTTTATTAATCCATTTTAAATGCATATTCAGTACTGCACGTTTTACTAATTTCCCAAGAATTTGCATCACCATCTGGTTAAATTCTTTAAAATAGCTTTCGAATTAACAACATTTGCCTGCCTTTAAATGTATTTACTATGCCAATCTTATCATAGTATAGAATGGAGGGAACCTACTACTGAGTGCTCACAATATTGAACCAATTTTCCCCCTGTCACAACACATTGAAAGCTGCATTGACATGTGCTCATGCCTTTCTACGTGCCCAGCAGCATCCAACCAAACTCATTGGGTTACGTCACGGATTACATGAGCTGTAATCCCAGTCAGACTGGCATGTGAAAGTTGACTTCAGTGCAATTTGTTAACATCGTACTACGATGTGTTGTGCAGGGCAGTTTCGTTCTAGTTAATGATGGCAGATTGCTCATGTAGCGACAAAGTAATTCAAAACAATTATAACAACATGGACAAATCTGATTGATTTTGTGTCTCAATAATCAATAATCCATTCATCATTGTAATATGTAGCATAGTATACATACATCAAGTTCAGAATAGCTTGTCAAGGGCAGCTCTCTAGTCCTAAAGTGCTAGACACTACAGCATAAACAATTCTATATATAGATTCTGACCTATTAACATCTCAATGATAAAAGTGTGTACAGCAAGTCTGTACTACTCCATATGAAAATTCCACTAGTAACCACTCACCTGCATTAAAACAAATACATCTGATCTCTAGTGGTTTGATGTGATTTTAGATGTTGCACAACAGATCATCAGAGACACTAAGTATAGAATAGTTTCGATTTCACCAGGTCACTATTTGTGTAAACTGCACTTTAGTTTATGTTACTCTTTATATTTGTACTTATCTATCATTTAAATGATAAAGTTTTCCTGGAATGGTTTTAATATGCTGTTAAAGTTTGCTACAGATCAATTCAGTCATTAAAACATACATTTAGGTTGTTGTAACATTTTTATGTATTCTTTTCATGCATATAACATTTTACTGTAATAACCACCTAACTGACCTTTCCAGTCGATGCTGAGTTTACAGTATTAAAAATCTTCACACTCCCAAACACCTTATTTCCAACCTAGAAACAGAAGACAGTAAGAAAAGAAAGCCATTTGATTTTCAGTGTTGCTTGGCAACAAGCACTGCACATGATATCGACAATCTGGACACGTCGAGAAGCCTCGAGAAGCAAAAAAGACAGTTAAAGAGAGCATTTTTGACCTAACGCAAATGTCTCTTGGCATTACTCTTTCTCTAACTCTGTTTAATCTATGGCATTAACAGACTTGTTAATCACCATTTTACTGCAAACATTTTCTGAAGAAACTGTTGGTAAAAATCCACGCTTTCTCGCTGTGAGAGTGCTGCCTGGGGTGATCTGTCTGTCTTTGGCCAGCTCAGTAAAAAAAGCATTCCTGATTAAGCCCCCTTGGTCACGACCAAAATAAATCTTGTTGCACAGTCTCACTATTACAAGAATGGTACACTATACCCATTCAAGTTTATGTCAAGCTGTCCTAAGGATAACAGCGGCAGTGTCCTTTCGGTAGCTTAATAAAGCAACTTCCAGAACAGGAACATTATAGCTAGTTTCATGTTACGTGTTTTTAAGTATCATTAAAGAGATAGTTCACCTAAAAATGACAATTCTGTCATCATTTATACACCCTCATGTCATTTTGGGTGTTAACTTGTAAACTCTTGATAGTAGAAAAATATTAATATTGATGATTTATTTAATTCACTTACAGAGAAGGGAGATTTCATTGCCCTGGATCTGGGTGGCTCTAATTTCCGTATTCTGCGGGTCAAAGTGTCTCATGAGAAGAAACAGACAGTGCAGATGGAAAGTCAGAATTACGACACTCCAGAGGACATCATCCACGGCAGTGGATCACGGGTACATGACCAGTTTTTCATCATCCTGAAATAAAAAACAAATGAAAATTTGTGTATAATTAAGTATATAAATGAATATTGAACAACGTTGTCTGAATAGCCAATATGTTTGTGTTTAAAATCAAACATTGTCTGTAATATCATATGTGACCTTGAACCACAAAACCAGTCTTAAGTCAAAATGAACAATTTTTCTTTTAGGCCAAAAATCATTAGGATATTAAGTAAAAATCATGTTCCATAAAGATATTTCCTACCGTAAATACATCAAAACTTATTTTAGATTAGTAATATGCACTGCTAAGAACTTCATTTGGACAAATTTAAAGGTGATTTTCTCAATATTTAGTTTTTTTGCACCCTCAGATTCCAGAAAAGTTGTACCTTGGCCAAATATCCTATCCTAACAAACCATACATCAATGGGAAGCTTATTTATTTGGCTTTCAGATGATCCATAAATCTAAATTTTGACTGGTTTTGTGGTCCATGGTCACATATAGTATTGTACATTAAACCGTTTAAATGCCAAGTTCTGTAATGAAACTCTAGATGGTGCATGCTGATGGGTCATTAACACAAACTTATGATATATACAGCATTAAACTACTTCGCACAGGCTGATTGTTCATGTTGCATATGCAGCCAATGAGCTTACTGCTTTACATTTAAATGTCTGGTTAGCATTCACTAGAGCAGTTCACAGCACGCTTTCAAAATTCTTCTGAAACCCTCCCCCTCCCCAGCTCCACCTGTATAGATTTGCTACGGGTTATTATATATGATGTTTGTGCAGAAGCAGTATATCTTTATTACTCTGTTACAGCTGTTTTGTAGCAGCAATAATCTAAAACAATAGAAATAACCAACAGCAGCATAGAAGATCTATTCTGCCAAGACCAAATACATTAATACCCATATCCATTACCGTGCTGAAATCTTCAGAGAGTTAACATCATAAAAATGGTGTTCTTATCTTCTGTACAAGCCATCCAGCTTTTGTCTACAATCTTAATTGTCTCAATTTTCTACTTGCTTATTATTTCTTGCAGTTGTTTGACCATGTTGCAGAATGTCTTGGAGACTTCATGGAAAAACAAAAAATTAAAGACAAGAAGCTTCCTATGGGCTTCACGTTCTCATTCCCTTGTGCACACACCAAACTGGATGAGGTAACGGAGCATTAGATTCTATATGGTTTGCCAAGTAATTATGACATTTACATTTTATATAGTTTTAAATGTGTTACAGATCCAATTTACTCAACTGAGATTTAGATTTTGTATTGAATTCTGCCTACAAACTTAGAAACAATGTTTTTTACTATTGTATTTTTACAGGCTGTTTTGCTAACATGGACGAAACGCTTTAAGGCCAGTGGGGTTGAGGGAATGGATGTAGTAAAGCTTCTAAATAAAGCCATCAAAAAACGTGGGGTGAGTCTGATAAAAAATATATATATATATATTTATTTTGTGGATGGTATACAGGTGGACACTCATTTTAGACTTTTTACTAAAGGATTTAATGGTGTAATAATTCACTTACAGGACTATGATGCCGATATCATGGCTGTCGTCAATGACACTGTGGGAACTATGATGACCTGTGGCTTTGATGATCAGCGCTGTGAAGTCGGCATTATTATTGGTAAAAGAATATCCTAGTTTCTCTCTATTTTATGTATTTTATCAGACCCTTAAATGGACATCAAATTAGTTTAAAATGCAGAATTGTAATGCCGATTTAAATCATATATATTAAAATGTAAATAAAGTTGCTCACAGTAACACTGTAAAATTAACTTCCCTCAGTGTACAGATGAATGGTGAATACCACAAATATATTTGATATTCTAAAACTCAATCAAAGCTTCTAGATTCTTGAACATCTGCAATGACATATGCCTCTGTGATCCCCCAGGTACCGGCACTAATGCATGTTACATGGAGGAGCTCAGACACATCGAACTGGTGGAGGGAGATGAAGGCAGGATGTGCATCAATACTGAATGGGGGGCATTTGGAGACGACGGCACACTGGAGGATATCCGAACCGAGTTTGACAGGGAGATTGATCGTGGGTCCCTCAACCCCGGGAAGCAATTGTGCGTCACAGAACTTCAAAAGCTTTCAAAAATCTATCTATCATAACGTTTGAAGAGGTAAAGGTGAATGTTGGCTGTTTTCAGGTTTGAGAAAATGGTCAGTGGAATGTACATGGGTGAGCTGGTGAGGCTGATCCTGGTCAAGATGGCTAAAGAAGGCATGCTGTTTGAGGGCCGCATCACCCCAGAGCTGCTTACAAAAGGAAAAATTGAAACCAAGCATGTTTCTGCAATTGAGAAGTGAGTTGTCTGTTGATTTGTTTCATTATGGTCATTATTCATTAAAAAATTATTCTTTTAAAATTCTTTTGATGATATTTCCAACCTTACAACAATACCACTTTTTTTTAGGAGCAAAGAAGGACTTACCAAAGCCAAGGAGATTTTGACCCGCTTGGGTGTAGAACCATCTGAAGACGACTGCATTGCTGTGCAGCATGTTTGCGCTATCGTCTCTTTTCGCTCTGCAAATCTAATTGCTGCCACTCTGGGTGCAATCCTCACACGTCTCAAGGACAATAAGAACACCCCGCGCCTCCGCACCACAGTGGGCATTGATGGTTCTCTCTACAAGATGCACCCACAGTGAGTATTACATTTCAATCATCAAATCAGACTAAAACATGACTTATCAGTAATAGTATGTACCCAGCATGCTTAGTAAGTCATCACAGAGTGTTTTGGGAATACATCTGCAGGTGCACGTGACACCATGAGTGTGTGCTGAACCCTCTTGAGGGCTCTTCAGACAAAGGCGAGCTCTATTAATACACACTGAGTGAGTAGGTTTCCATAGGAGCAGCTGTGCCTCTATTTGTTGTGACAGTCTACACACTGACCTTATATCTGGGCACTAAATTGGACGTTAAACGCTTACAGAGAGATTAGCTGAAAGATTAAAGAAGTCGAAAAATTAAATTAAAACTGATATTGAATTTCTATGCCATTCATGTCACCTATTCACAATTTACAGGCCTCTTTGAATGTCAGAATAGACGGTAAGTCTTTAAATAAACATGAAAGACATAGCAGTGCTCTGTACTGCGAATGAGATATGGCTACAGGACAGGGTGTTGCGCAAGACTGCTGTCCTTGAAGTGTCTTTAATAATAATAGCCATAAGCTGGACATGAATGAAATGATATTTCACACAAAAGCCTCAAAACACTACCCTGCTGAATAAAACAATAGACACCATCACAAATTTGTAACTGTTTTACTGGTTATAATGGGACTTGTATTGGTTTTAATGAAAACTATAATGGACCCGGTGGGTTTTTACTGATGATTGTGACCCTGGACCACAAAACCAGTCATAAGTTGCACGTGTATATTTGTAGCATATCCTAACAAACCATACATCAATGGAAGGCTTATTTATTCAGCTTTCAGATGATGTACAAATCTGGTTTTGTGGTCCAGGGTCACATTTGGTTGCCTTCTACAGGTGGCTTGTTAAAACCACTAAATCCTAATGAAATATATCCCAAAACACACTACAGAATATCATTTTTAAATGGTATTAATGTTTTAAAGTTGATGGTTAATGGTATGTGTAGTGGAAACAATTTCTGCGATGGTTTCTATAGTGTTTTTCAGCAGGGTAAACTGTTCAAATAATTCTTTTTTTGACATATCTCTCTTATTACACACCACACTTTAGAATACTGAAATGGACAGGTCAGTCTCAGCAGTCTGTAACCGTTGACACAGAACGCTTTGCATTGTTTTTCCTCACCCTGACACACATTCCACGCACGACGCAGAATTCTAAAAACGCGGCATTCAAGTTATAATTTCAAACAAATTGGGGCCATTCACACAGAACGCATTCTTTTACACTGAAAACGTTTAAATGCGTTTTAAAAGGTGAACTTACTTGAGCGCAGCATTTTAGGAACGTCGTGCGACCCGTCACAAACGCTGGAAAAGATTCAAGACATAAGCGCAAAGGTCAAACACGTCCTAGCGCATATTTACATTGAAAATGACCTTTTGGTGTTTTCCCCATTTCCTTCACCTGCGTTTTTAAGCGCAAAAACGTGTTCTGTGTGAACCGAACACCAATGTCAAATGGTATAATGACCGGTAAATATCTCAATAGCAAGCGTGATTTGTACAAAACAATTAAATAACTGAGAAATTAATTTTGCGTAACTTACATCATTTATGACAGTCATTGCTTCTTCAATGAATATCGTTCCATACATGGCCAATTAAGCGTCTCCGAGCAACATAGTGGTGCTGCTTTGTTCCTAAAGGAATCGTTGAGTGAATCGTTTGAATAAATGATTCATTGACTCGCTCATAAAGAAAGTCCTGAATGATTAGTTTTGAAAGAATCGGTTAAATGAATCGTTCAATATATCACTCAGAAAGCCAATCGCTTGTCGCCTCCTACTGGCGAAACTACGTAACCTACAGAAAGAGTCGGTCAAAATGCTACACAGTAATACACAGAGTGACATTTAAATCCACATCCCTCTGTTTCTCTCAGGTATGCCCGCCGGTTGCACAAAACTGTGCGTCGCCTGGTGCCGGAGTCTGATGTTCGCTTCTTGCTCTCTGAGAGTGGAAGTGGCAAAGGAGCTGCAATGGTAACAGCCTGGGCTTCCCGGTTGGCCGATCAGACACGTCAGATTGCCGAGACGCTGGAAGAGTTCCGGTTGACCAAAGACCAACTGCTGGAGGTGAAAAAGAGGATGAGAACTGAGATCCAGAATGGATTAAGCAATAGTACCCAAAGCACAGCCACCGTCAAGATGCTGCCCACTTATGTGCGGAGTACCCCGGATGGATCAGGTAATAGATCTACAGCTAAAAATAAGCAAGGATTCTTAGATATTGAATGATCCACCAGACATAATCTGCCATTCATTCACTAAAAATGAAGTGTCATGATTACATTCATCAGAGTGCGTTCATGCATCATGTCTGAAATTCAAATTAAATTCTCTTTATCCCTGTTGAATTACATCATAGCATAATCCCAGGCTTACTCAATACAGCCACATGACATTGTATTGTATCCCTGATGGTGATTTAGGGTGAAGGGTTTTAATATGCAGCTCGGTTAAGAATAGTGCATGCAGATGTGTTTTTTACCATCCAGTAAATATCAATATATTTTGAGCAAATTGAGCAAATTTGTGGAGAATTCAAAACTTTCTCAATTCACAAATAGAGAAATAAAATGAAAGGATGGCACAGGAACCTTCTGCTGTTTAAAATCCTCTAATTCTTATACTAAATTATAAATCTGACATGCAGCAGCAGGATTTGTGACTTCTTTGTATTTACGTATTTTATCTTTTGTACAGAAAATGGTGACTTTTTGGCCCTGGATCTTGGAGGTACAAACTTCAGGGTGCTTTTGGTAAAGATTCGCAGCGGCAAGAGGCGAACCGTTGAGATGCATAATAAAATCTACGCCATTCCCATAGAAGTAATGCAAGGAACCGGAGAAGAGGTGTGTGGTCATTTTCAACACTGATAATAATAAGGAATTTTTATTGAGCAGCTAATCAGCGTATTAGAATAATTTCTGAAGGATCGTGTGACAAACTGGAGTAATGGTGTTGAAAATTAAGCTTTTATTACATTTTCATTTTTTTTAATTGGAAACTTTAATTTAAAATAGTAATAATATTTCACAGTGTTACTGTATTTTTAATCAAATTAATACAGACTTACTGAGCATAGGAGTTTTTAGTGTATACTACACAAGGGTATAAAAACACAGTAAAAGTGGAAGTCTAATTTCTGTCTCTAAATAATGGCAACATGGCAAACTTAATGATCTTTATGGCTTTTCCATATCATTTGCAGCTATTTGATCACATTGTGTACTGCATATCTGACTTCCTGGACTATATGGGGATGAAAAACGCCCGCCTGCCTCTGGGCTTTACATTTTCCTTCCCCTGCAGACAAACTAGTCTGGATGCGGTGAGCTGCCTGTTAGCTTTTTCTTTTAGCTTCACTTGTTCATCTATCGAATAAAATCCTGATGATTTTTATGCTCTGATGGATACAGGGAATTCTGGTAACTTGGACAAAGGGCTTTAAAGCCACAGACTGTGAAGGAGAAGATGTTGTCGGCCTCCTGAGAGAGGCGATCAAAAGGAGAGAGGTGAGTTTTGGCACACTGTCACAAATGTAACAAGATGATGCCAGATTTGATGGAGTAACTAATTTTAAAATCTTGTTCCTTGTGTGATGAATGTTTTGTGTGTGCTATATTATCTACAGGAGTTTGATTTGGATGTCGTAGCCATTGTGAATGACACAGTGGGTACAATGATGACCTGCGCATATGAGGAACCCACATGTGAGGTTGGGCTAATTGCAGGTAAATACAGTACAATGTATTATCAAACACAATATATCAAATGGGACAAAATTGTCTAAATTTTAAAGGGTGTTTTAAACACATTTGAGTTAAGAGAACATGCTAAGATATTGATATGTGTGCTTTTAGGAACTGGTAGCAATGCCTGCTACATGGAGGAACTGCGAAACATTGAGACGGTCGATGGAGTGGAAGGCAGGATGTGTGTGAACATGGAGTGGGGAGCATTTGGAGATAATGGCTGCTTGGATGACATCAGGACTCAGTATGATAATGCTGTGGATGATCTCTCCCTCAATGCCGGCAAACAAAAGTGAGCAGTTTTACCCAGTCGAGTTTGAGGGGAAAAAAACATATTTTGAAATCAAATTGATGCAAATGTTTTAATGTAAGAAAGCGAGTTTGGTAGAATTAGTCGGATGAGGAGTTTGTACTGTAATTTAAGAACTTAAATGCAGATACTATAAATATTTATAGCATTGCTGCACATTCTTTTAACCATTTTACAATATGTTTTACACTATTACTATTTATTAACATTGTAATTTCTGTATTTTTTATCAAATAGCGTGCATAAGAGATGTCTTGCAAGATAGTTGACTATATAGTATTTTACGTTTTGGCATATTTGAGATGTAAAATTCAAAGTTTGTTTTCACTTTTAGGTATGAGAAGATGTGCAGTGGCATGTACCTGGGTGAGATTGTGCGGAACATCTTGATTGACTTGACAAAGCGTGGCTTCCTCTTCAGAGGACAGATCTCTGAAACCCTAAAGACCAGGGGTATCTTTGAAACCAAGTTCCTTTCCCAAATTGAGAGGTACTTTCAGATTCACATTGCATTCACATAGCAGAATACTGTACTGCTAAAATACATCCTGTTTTGAAATATTTCACAATGCTTAAGTCATGGCCTGAATTGTTCTTTCTTCCCTCTAGTGACCGTTTGGCGCTACTGCAGGTCAGGTCCATTCTGCAGCATCTGGGTCTGGACAGCACATGCGATGACAGTATTATCGTCAAGGAAGTGTGTGGTGCTGTTTCCCGCCGGGCTGCTCAGCTCTGTGGAGCAGGAATGGCCGCAGTTGTAGACAA
Source organism: Labeo rohita (assembly GCF_022985175.1). Classification (NCBI taxonomy): domain Eukaryota; kingdom Metazoa; phylum Chordata; class Actinopteri; order Cypriniformes; family Cyprinidae; genus Labeo; species Labeo rohita. The sequence continues at coordinate 16,492,835 of NC_066881.1, read as the reverse complement.
AATCAGAGAGAACCGTGGCCTGGACCGTCTGGACATCACCGTTGGGGTGGATGGCACTCTGTATAAGCTCCATCCACAGTAAGTACATGCAGAATTAATGAAATTTTAATTGCTTTTGTGATATACTGGTTGACACGATTAACTGGTAAAAAAATATACAATGTACAGTTGAGGTCAAAAGTTTACAATCCCCCTTTCAGAATCTTCAAAATGTTAATTATTTTACCAAAATAAGAGGGATCATACAAAATGCATGTTATTGTTTATTTAATATTGACCTGAATAAGATATTTTTACATAAAAGATGTTTACATATAGTCCAGAAGAGAAAATAATAGTTGAATTTATAAAAATGACCCCATTCAAAAGTTTACATCCCCTTGATTCTTAATACTGTGTTGTTACCTGAATGTTTTTTTGTTTAGTGATAGTTGTTCATGAGTCCCTTGTTTGTCCTGAACAGTTAAACTGCCTGCTGTTTTTCAGAAAAAATCCTTCAGGTCCCACAAATTCTTTGTTTTCCAGCATTTTTGTGTATTTAAACCCTTTTCAACAATGACTGTATGATTTTGAGATCCATCTTTTATTAAATTAGGGACATTGATTATTACAGAAGGTTTAAACGCTCACTGATGCTCCGGAAGGGAACGGTGCATTAAGAGCCGAGGGGGGAAACTTTTAAACAGAATGGAGATTTTTCTTATTTTGCCTAAATATTTTAAAATATTTTTTTCATTTAGTACTGCCCTTCAGAGATTACAGAAGACAGTTACATGTTTCCCAGAAGACAAAATTAGTTAAATTTATCCTGATCTTCAAATTCAAAAGGTTTTAACCCTCGGCTCTTAATGCATCGTTTTCCCTTCTGGAGCATCAGTGAGCATTTGAATCTTCTGTAATAGTCAATGTCATTATTGAAAAGGGTTTAAATACACAAAAATGCTAGAAAACCAAAGAATTTGTGGGACCTGAAGGATTTTTCTGAAGAACAACAGGCAGGTTAACTATTCAGGACAAACAAGGGACTCATGAACAACTATCACTAAGCAAAAAAAACAGCTGTGGATCATTCAGGTAACAACACAGTATTAAGAATCAAAGGGATGTAAACTTTTGAACGAGGTCATTTTTATAAATACAACTATTATTTTCTCTTGTGGGTTATATGTAAACATCTTTTATGTGAAATATCTGATTCAGTACTAAATAAACAATAACATATATATTGTTATCTTGAAATAAAATTACTCATATTGTGATAGATTTCAGTCAAATCGCCCACCCCTTGTAGTTACAGTACATATTTCCAAGTGATGGGCATAGATGTCGTACCTGACTTATCCCAATTCTTCTCTTCAGTTTCTCACGTATAATGCATCAGACTGTGAAGGAGCTCGCCCCCAACTGCAACGTCAACTTCCTGCTCTCAGAAGACGGAAGCGGGAAAGGCGCCGCCTTGATCACGGCCGTTGGTTGCCGTCTCCGCCAGCAAGAACAAAAGAGCTGAACCCTGCGTCGAACAAGCCCTCAGCTCCTTCTCTGGCTCTCTCAAAGTGTATACATTTCCATTTGCAGCTGTGACTCAGCTCTCATCCACAACAATCCGGCACATTCTACTGCTCTTGCCCAGAGCTGTGATTTGACCCTTTGCTTTGTATTTCACTCCTACATGTTCCTGTCAGCCTTTCTCTGTGTATGTCTATGTGTGTTATTAGGGGTTGGTCAATCTGTGTCCACCCAAACTATATAAAGATGTTAAACTGTTGTTAAAGTATTTATGGATGTATATTGGAAAAAGGGAAGAAATGTAAACACATTACAAACATTAAAATTAAGATATTTGACCAAGTATATGAAGATATTATTTATTTTATTTTTATATATGATGGTAGATGTAACAGGAATGGATACCTGAGGGGAAGAAGGTGTTACGTTGCGATCACGCCAAGCTAATTCCAGACCTCTGTGTATTGTCATTTGTGTGGCAGTTTGTGGTGTGAATATTGCGAAACATTGGGGAATGTTCACGAATCATAGCAGCCTCCTCATTGGTCACGGTTAAAGTGAGGAAGACACGCAAGTTCAGTCTCGCAGTCACAGCTGCCTTCCTGCCCAATTCAAGCCCCCGGTCGCCATATAAATGAACAAGGACAGGAAACCTATTGCCTTCGCATATCCACTTTCTCTAAAATAGTCTTACCCTCTCATTCCCAACGAATTTAGCAGATTGTATCATGCGTATTGCTTTTGTCCGCTTTTTGCTGTGTGTGTATGCAGATATGGTTATCGGTACTGATTCCCAGTAAATGTCCTTCTGTGTGCCCCGGCTGGTTATTTGTGAGTAGTTGATGTGAGTGAATCTGTGTAGTGGCTCAGAGATCTTCTGATGAATGCATGCCTTATTTGGTAATCGAGGTCTAGCATCCACTGATTTTGTACTATTTCATAGTTGCACTATATAAATAGATGTTCCTGGAAAACCCTATAGGAGAAAACCATAAAAATATTTTGATCAACTCAATTCGTGTTCTGTGGTGTCCTTTGCGGTTGCCCAAACACTGTAGCGTTTTTTGTTCAATATTTACATCCTATGTGATAACTGTTTGTGCAATAAAAGACATTCCTTTTATATCTCTTGAAAGAACAGTTGATTCGGTGATGCATAATAAGCACACCTGAACAAAATGGTTACATTTTAAAATGATCATCCAATCACACAGGCTAAAATATTTCTTATTGTAACTGTTACTGAAAATGCTGGTTATTTTATTGATTTTTGAATTTTTGGCAGTATTGTTTATTTACAGATTAGACACTGTGGGCTACTGGTTTCACAAAAAAATCACAACAAACATTTAAACATTATCATAAGGGAACTAAATGTGAGCCTTCAAGGTGTAGTAAAGTAAAGATTACTTGTCTTATTTTTCTGGCTACTGTATACTTACGTTTTTTTTTTTAAGCTCTACCTATGTTGTCATATTGTCATATATTACATCCAATACATTTATGTATTTGACACAGCACTAGTAATGTAATGCACCAGTAATGCCGTAATTGTAGAATATTCTTTACTTAGATTTCAACACAGAACAATCATACAATTAAACAGATCCTAGACGGTTTTTCAAAAGAAAACAAAATGACCAACAAAATCAATAAAAATATCAATCATGTATTTCCCACTGCCATTCTATGTGACAGCATAACAATTTTTTTAAATGTAAAACACACAGGTTAATTATTACCCAACTACATTACATTTGTTGGATGTTGTACTTGAAAGAAAAAAATACATATTATTGGCATTGAAATTAAATATCTCTATGTCTCAGGGCTAAAACTCAGACAAACATACTAAATTCTTTTTAATCAGTCAAGCGTATGGATGTACATGCAGATGTATACATGCTGTAAACATTAAGTACCAGTAAAATGTGAGCTTGCATGTCTATGTACAGTACAATTACAACAGTTTGGTTTTGTTTATATTTTAGCTTGCCTATAAATATATACATAATGTCTTCGACCACTATAGATAATATATTTCCAATATAATTTTCCAGCGCTGTCAATTCAACCCAATAGCCATCGTCCAGCTTATGGGTCATTCTATAATTGTGGATACATCTCATGTCTGCAAAGTATATTTTTAATATATTTTCATCAATATAAAGACCCAGTGCTTAATTTTCTAGTACACATTTGTATTTTTCCCAATCACACTACTACATGTTGAAAAAGCAATATCTTTTGTTCAAAAATAATGTTCATATAATTTAGGTGTGTGTTTCAAAAATAGTAAGTGTTTATTGTGATATAACTTGTTTTATTTGTGTCTGAAAAAACATTGTCAGCTAAGTTACCCACTAGAAAACCCCCCTCAAAAAGGAATGGTTTGTCCCATTTTCACATAATTTGCAGAGTATGATGATATTTCCTATAGAAGCACATGGTAGAAGCATTAGAAGTTATGTTCTCTCTCTTTCCCCTAATATTAGTTAAACTAGCAAACCTGTGTCAAGAGTGGATTAACAGACTGTCAACAGTGTTACACAAGTATTCTTGCTGCATATTTTAACAAGACAATTTAACTATAACTTATGTTTTGTTTATGAAAATATATTTCTAAACATACCATATGCTCAGTAGTTCTAGGCTTCCATGTTGAGTATAGGCCCAAAACACTAAAAATGTCAACTAAGTTACCTGTCAACTGTGTTACCCAGTTAAAGGTAACATGGTGGACAGTAACAAATATAGACTGTACTTTATGCACATATTCCTACAGATCACCTTTATTTATATAGCTCTTTATACAATATAGATTGTTTCAAAGCTGCTATGTAAGGTCATGTTTGTGTTTTTGGGGAAAAGAAAAACCTTTTTCACATTGTCAAATTCTAAATGTACCCCTAACTATAAAATGACCCTTATACTTGATTGTGTATATCTCCAGGAATCCATACTCTTAATCTAGGGTACAGATGCTCTGATCAATTTAATGTTGATTTTGCAGTTCTGTTTTCACATTTAGAGTTGCCACTTTACATTTAAACAATATTTACAGCTCGAAACATTAACTGCTCTATAGTGGTGCATGATTTACCATTGTAAATTGTTGTTCAGGTTTAGGGTCAGTAAAATACAGTGAATTTTCAGCATCTATTACACCAGTCATGATCCTTCAGAAATCACTCTAATATGCACAGATTGGTGCTCTAGAAACATTTTTTTGTTTTATTTTGTTGTTTCTGAATATATGTACTAATTTAATCTTTCTGACCCCAAACCTTTGAACAGCAGTGTGTACAGTATATACAAAATGAATTGACCTATACACATACTAGGACTTGTACTTTAAACAGCAACACAGAAACAAATAAGGCTTGGTGCTTATGCCATAGGAGTAGATGAACACTCCATCTGTAAAGCCCACTGAATCCACTATAGAGAACAACAGGAGGGGAAATCTAATTCTGTTGTGAGGTATTAAGTGCAAAGTGTGGCCCTGTGACGCCAACAGGTGTGTTTTTTACCCTCATCGCTGAAATATTGTAGATTCAGGCTTTGATTAGTTTGGATGTGGTGTCTTCTGGTTCGCTGACATGATTACGGACAACCACGCTGGTGGTCTCAGTGCGATAACTGCGTCTCATGTGGAAGGTTCTCATGTGCTGCAGTTCCATGTTGTCCTCCTCAGAAATCTTGACGAGGGGGCACCACTGGAACGCTTTCCGAAAACCTGAGCGGAATCTAAAGATGGACAAGAAGATGCTAGACTTAAACTTCCTGCATGTTATGAATGAGACTTCTTCAAGAGTAAATACAAGAATAAAGACATTAATGCAGATGCTGCACTAAATATCCATGTTAACACTACCAGTCAAAAGTTTTTGAACAGTAAGATTTTTAATGTTTTTTAAAGAAGTCTCTTTTGCTCACCAAGCCTGCATTTTTGATCCAAAGTACAGCAAAAACAGTAACATTTTACTATTTTAAATAGTTAAAATTTTAAAATGTAATTTATTCCTGTGATTTTAAAGCTGAACTTTTAGTATCATTACTCCAGTCACATGATCCTTCGGAAATCATTCTAATATTCTGATTTGCTACTTAAAAAACTTTTTCTATTATTATTATGATGAAACAGCTAAGTAGAATTTTTTTCTGGGTTTTTTGATGAATAGAAAGTTCAGAAGAACAACATTTATAAATAAATATTAGACTCTTGAATGGTATAGAGCATAATGTTACAAAAGCTTTATATTTCTGATAAATGCTGATCTTTGGGTAAATGTACTTAACTGTTTTAAATGTTGATAATAATAATAAAAAATGTTTCTTGAACAGCATATCAGAATGATTTCTGAAGCATCGTGTGGCACTGAAGTATCTTAAAATGTATCTTACATTTTAAGATACATTCAAATACAAAGCGGTTATTTTAAATAGCACAAATATTTCAAAATATTACTGCTTTTGCTGTATTTTTGATCAAATAAATGCAGGCTTGCTGAGCAGAAGAGACTTCTTTAAAAAACATTAAACATCTTACTGTTCAAATACTTTTGACTGGTAATGTACATCTAATTTTTTCTCCTTCCTAAGATGTAATGTGCATTTACCTTTGGTTTAGACAGCAGTAAATGATGGGGTTGTACATAGTAGAACTCATGGCCAGCCAGAAGATGGACAAATAGACCTGCTGGATGTAGTGCTGCTTGTATATGTCCCTGTTGAAGCTCCCCAGGATGAAATAGATGTGGTAGGGAAGCCAACATATTGCAAAGGTCGTCACCACCACTATCATCATCTTTACAACCTTTATTAAATTGTGAAAATGGCATGAATTTTTTATGCTCTCAGCACAAAGAACTATAATCCAAAATCATAAATAGCTGCTGCCACCAATGAAAAATCCTGCTGGAAAGAGGCTTATTATTATTAAGGACACAAGAAAGAAAATGTGAAAGGAATGAAAAAGCTCATTTCCTGTTCTGCCAGAAGAAAAGCGTTCTGTCCCCAGGGAAGGTTTTATCATTGATTCTGTAAGATTTTATGGAACTTAACTACATTTGCTCAAGATTTTTCAGATGTAGCTACCAATGATTAGCATTTATTTAGAGTTTAGAAACATGAGAACTGTCTTCCTGAATGTGCATTTATTTATTAATTTAGTTAGATTACTATGCAGTGAAAATGCAATAAATAACAAAATGACAAAAAATGGTAAATACTAGCATCACTGACCTTGCGTTTCGCCTGCATCTGGTTCTGGTAGTGATCTGATGCTTCTCCAGGGATCTCGCTGCCCCACAGCCTCAGTCCCACCAGGCTGTAGGTCACCAACATCACCAGCAGAGGGAGCAAGTAGATCAGGATAATCACAGCAATCTGATACCTAGCAAGATGGAGAGTCACTTCATGAGTCAAATCTATATAAATGCACATTTTTTGGTAAGAATCATCTGCCTCTACTTTTTTTAATAATTCCTATGTTATGCCTTTGATGGGCATTATAATCTTTGAGAAGTGAAAAATAAATGTGTACCTCATATAAATGTAAATATTAGCAAATACACCCATTGGTATCTCTACCATAGGTATTACTGTACAACCAAAGGAATCAAAGCTACTTGTGTAATTCATACAAAATAAAAGGATAATTTTTTTTTGTCCAATTTTCTTACGAGAGCTGATGTTTCCCGCCATAATCGTCAGGCCATTCCACCATACAAACAGTCCGAGGGAAGTAGAACTTGGTGCTGGCGTAGTAACACTGAGGAAAGGCTAGTGAAAAAGCCACAGTCCATATGATCCCGATCAGAACTTTAGTAGTTGTGGAGGAGAGCCTGGGCTTCAGCGGATGAATTATAGCCATATATCTGTGGATGTCAGCCAACAACATCTTAATGAAATTGAACCAGTGATGTGCGTTATGAAATGAAGAGGCAATTTATTTTTTAACGTAAATGTAAATTTGTCCCAGTCACTTTTTTTTGGTAAAATAAACTTTACACTATCAGAAAAAAAAGAAAGAAGAAAAAACAATTCTATTTTATATATTTACATTAGCAATGTAATTAATATTCTATTTATTAAAGCCAAGTATGAATCTCATCAAGTTAGTGTTTATAAGCATTTTACACTTATTAAAATAATAACTCAAGACAGTAACAATTTAAACAACACATTTTATTTGTAAATAGCTGAATAGTTCAGCTATTCTTTTTAATAGATGATGTCTACCTATTTTTGAATTTTTTAAATTGTCAGTCATCAAAACTCGAAGAACATTTGTGACCCTGGACCACAAAACCAGTCATAAGGGTCAATTTTTTCGAAATTGAGCTTCATACATCTTCTGAAAGCCGAATAAACAAGCTTTCCATTGATGTATGGTTTGGGATGATAGGACGATATTTGGCAGAGATACAACTATTTTAATATATGGAATCTGAGGGTGCAAAAAAGTCAAAATATTGAGAAAATCACCTTTAAAGTTGTCTAAATTAAGCTCTTACTAATGCATATTACTAATCAAAAATTAAGTTTTGATATATTTACAGTAGGAATTTTACAAAATATCTTAATGAAACATGATCTTTACTTAATTTCCTAATGATTTTTGGAATAAAAGAAAAATCAATAATTTTGATCCATACAATTCATTTTTGGCTATTGCTACAAATATACCCCAGACTGGTTTTGTGGTCCAGGATCACATTTATTTTACATTCACCAAGCTAATTTCTCACTAAAACTCTTATTTTGAGTAACAAAGTAGCCATACATAAGCCTGTAAGGCGTTTACTTACTCTTTTAAATTGGTATTTCCATTAACACCACTATATTGTTCATTCACACTGATTAGCAAACGCACACAAACACAAGAGGCGGGATTTATTGCATGAACCACTCACAGCCGATCATAACCAGTCATATCCAATTATCATTGTCACGTGACTTTCCTCTATTTATTCTCAAACCCCCACCAAACTCACCAGACACTTTAGGGCAGGGCAGTGTTGCCAAGTCTGTCGTCTTCCCGCCGAATTGGGCTACTTTAACACCGTTGCCACGGGTTGTATTTGATGTCCGCGGTTTGAAGCGGCCCCAATAACGTCATGTTTAGCCCTTGAAATACCCCACTAAAAATGTGTATTTTTGGGCTAGTTTTGAGTAGTAATTTGGTGGGTTTTGTTGTGAAAACCTGGCAACCCTGGGGAGGGCCAGTGTCCTACAAAGTTTAGCTTCAACCCCAGTTTGCCACATGAACCAGGTAATCAAGCTAAGGATACTAGAAACTTCCAGGCAGTTGAGGCAAGTTGGAGCTAAACTCTGCAGGACACTGGTCCTCCAGGACCGAGTTTGGACACCCTTACTTTAGGGGGTCTGTTAAAACTCAGTGGGCTCAGGGGAGGCGAGAGAGACGAGGACTCCCACTGTATCTTTACCTGCTGGTGTCGCTGTTGGAGAATGTTTCTCTGAAAAACTAGTTATTTATACACTTTTTTATGTTAAGAATTTGTAATATTGGCATTGTTTTATTTTCGTATTACAAATTTTTTCTCATCCAATACTTTGACACTGCCTCCAGAGGAAACACCCTTAAATTTAACGTATACCTTTAAATGATAGGCTACCATAAATTTGATTTATATGAATAACAAAATGGAAAAGGCTGCCAATACCACTTTCTTGGCTCTCCCCTCTAGTCCCATTCAGTGCATTACAGCCCTTTTTTGGACGGAATTTACTGCATGCATAATGTATCACTGGAGCACATCCAGAAAGAGAGGATTGATTGGTTGCGTTATTTCCCATGTTTAATTATGATCATCTACTTGTTGGTCACTAAATCAGGCTCTTATTTATATCATCAGAACCCAGCGTGGAAAGGCGATCCACATTGCGCGAAGCGCTCCTTCCTACCCATTTTGCGCATGAGTCACCAGGTCAACTAGAATCGATTATCCAGGAATATCACAAATGCATGATTTGCGCGCAGCACATGGACTTTCATTACTTAAGCCACAGGAAAACTGAACAGGTACACGCAGGTAAATTACATATTTGACATTTTCAGGCATGTTGCCCACACGAACTGTGTGCGCACAGGTTCCAATTTACACCCATTGAAAGCTTAAGTGTCGGTCCTAATCAGTTAACCATTTTGCATGAGCATATAAGAGCTTTTCACAACACTTTCAGGTAACCATGACAATTGCTAAAGACAACCACTAACCTATATGGCACAAAAATAGGAGTTATTTATCATTAAAAGGGGCCAAAATGAATATTATTCTAAGATTTCTTTTAATGGTAAATATCTATTTTTCACCGTCTGTGGTAAATGATGAAGCACAGATAAAGGCTTTATACTTCAGCCTTTGAGTTGATGCATTTAGAGCTATTTTCTTCTGTGTACAGTGACAAATCCTCCAATTTGGTCGAATTAGGTTCATAACTCTGCTAGGAAAAATAGCTCTAACCAGCTTCATCAAGGTCTACCATGTGTCAGTACACCTGATTTATCACCTAGATCAGCTTTGACCAGCTTAACCATAAATGATCAGTAAATTAACCTAATTTATGTTTTATCACACACACACACACACACATGTCTGGTTTATTATCCTTGTGGGGACTCTCCATAGGTGCAATGGTTTTTATACTCTCCACACTGTATTTTCTATCCCCTTACCCTAACCCTACCCCTAAACCTAACCCTTACAGAAAACTTTCTGCATTTTTACTTTCTCAAAAAATCTCATTCTGTATGATTTATAAGCTTTTGTACCCATGGGGACCACAGGCTGGTCCCCACAATGTCAAAAATGTCAGGTTTTACTATCCTTGTGGGGACATTTGGTCCCCAAAATGTAGCAAAAACAAGTACACACACACACACACACACATATATATATATATATATATATAAACCTCATTTATGTTTTATCACAGCTATAATTATGCCTTCAGTAACTTACAAACTGCAACTGATTTATGACATGGTTAATGTCATGTTATGTCATGTCATGTATGATAATGGTGATTAATTATCTTAATTCATGGGAACAAGCCATGGTAAAGCAAAAAAGAACTAAAAATCTTTAGATTATTAATTGCAATTTATGAATTGTATGTTGTAAATTACTATGCAATGATTTTCAATGAAGTGCTTTGTTGTCTGCTTACCTGTCAACAGCAATAGCCGCCATTGAATAAATGCTTGAGAACATTGCTGTTATCGGGAAGAAGTTCTGAAATTTACAGTATCCCAAACCAAAATACCAGTCATTATGCAAAGCATACACGAAATTAAAGACGGTGTTAAAAGTTGCCATAGACGCATCAGAAAAGGCGAGGTTTACAATGAAGTAGTTGGTCACTGTCCTCATGCGCTTATGTGCCAGAATGATCCAAATAACTGTGACATTGCCAATGATGGACACAATTACGATCAAAGAGTATGCAATCGCCCATAGTGCCACCTGCCAGTCCGGCTGCTCGAATAGATTGGTGGAGGTTTCGTTTCCATCTTCCTCGTCGTAGAGAACAGATGCTGAAAGGGGGTCCAAAGTGGTATCCATTGCAGTTGTCCGCTGTCACAGGTGATAAATCAATCTGTATGCCTATTCCAGTGAGTGGCTCACTCTGCTTTCGCTACAACATGGTAAACTTGTGTATTTTAGACATCTGCAGCAGTTTATTTTCCAGAGTGTGAGTGGTCAGTGCGCCTCGTGCCGCCTCGTGTCCAAACTGCCTGCTGGAGTGCCTTATTGCGCCTGCAGGGATGATAGCACTGAAAAACTGAAGGAATGTGTGTGCCAAGTGTTGGAGGTGTGTCGGGTCCAATGAGGTGACGTTTAATGAAACACACTTTGGCCAACGCGCATTGTGACGCACAGCATCCTCCTCTCCTTCTGCTAAAAAGCTGGCGATGAACAAAACATTTAATTGGCATGAAATTGACGCGGTAAACGTGGAGAGCTTGCTGTCATTAATAATTGCCAAACCCCTGTAGCGTACACTAATGGAAATATGTCACAGTTTGGAGCAAGTGTGAGGTCTGCTGTACTTGTTCTGCTGAGACGTTGCTTAGATACCCCTCATTTATCCCGTTGTATGAGGTGATATTTGTTCATTTTGTCAGAGCAGTGAGACAGGTGTCTGGGCAGCAGGTGGAGGAAGTGGATGAGTTAGTGTATATTACTTTTATTTGGACATTTCGAGTACTGTAGGCTATTTCAGGTTGATGTCCGAAGATCTGTCGTTTTCATTATTGCGCAAATTAGGGTAAGATGAACCCCCACCCACACCTTAATGTTTTACTCACAAAATCTCATTCCCATTTTGATTAATGGCCACATGCTGTTTTATTTTGTGTTTCTGGGAAACTAAACCCTTAAAATTAGACCTCTTAAGATGAAAAAAGGCACAGAAGGCTCCAAGTGGCTTGTTGTTATTATTTTTTAATTAAATATTCATTGCAATTAAATGTACACTGCAGTTCAAAAGTTTGGGATCATTAAGAATTTATTTGATCAAAAATCCAGAAAAAACAGTGATATTGTGAAATATTATTTCAATGTAAATATCTGTTTTCTATGTGATTATATGTTTTAAAATGTAATTTATTCCTGTGATGCAAAGCTAAATTTTCAGCAATATTATCCAGTCTTCAGTTTCACATGATCCTTCAGAAAACATTCTAATATGCTGATTTATTATCAATGTGCTGCTTAATTATTTGTTGGAACCTGTGATACTTCTTTTTTTTAGGACCGACAATTTTAAAAAAGAAAAAAAAAAAAAAAAAAAAATTTTGTTTGTGTTTATTTAAAATAGAATTTTTTCAAAACAATATCAACTATTAAAAGTTTGTGGTCAGTAAATGTTTATTCTTTCTTTTTTTTTTTTTAAAGAAATTAATACTTTTATTCACCAAATATGTTTTAAATTGATAAAACGTGATAGCAAAGACTTATACTGTAAAATATTTCTATTTTGAATGAATGATTTCTTTTCAAGTTTTTACTCATCAAAAAATCCTGAAAAAAGAATCACAGGTTCCAAAAAAATAAATAAATAAATAAAAAAAATAAGCACTGATAATAAAAGTAATAAATCAGCATATTAGAATGATTTCTAAAGGATTATGTGACACTGAAGACTGGAGTAATGGCTGAGGAAAATTCAGCGTTGCATCACAGAAATAAATTATGGTTTAAAATATATTAAAATAGAAAATTATTGTTTTAAACTGTAATAATATTTCACAATATAACTGTTTTTATTCTTTAAAAAACATTAAAAATCTTACTGATCCCAAACTTTTGAATGTGCACATTTCAGACTGATATGGCTAGCTGAGTGAAATAATTAAATTTACATTCAGTTGCTATCATGACATATCTTTACGTTTTAATGGACAATTAAATATGTAAATATTCACCTTTTTGCTGAATCTGTTTGTACTTTCCGAGGTGGGGGCTGGTGCAATTACTCTTCTTATCCCTCTTTTAATATTTTACATTGCTATAACAACTAAGTTAGCAATCCTTGTCTCATCATCCTTTGTTTTTTTTTATTTTTTATTTTTTATTTTTTTTTAATGGGAATTCCTGCCAGAGACTTGTGGGCTTAATCTGTTAAGGTTCTTCTCGTGCAAAACAATGCTTTGGTGATATATATGTGTATATATGAAAACAACAACAACAAAAGTTCACTGTATTTCTTCCAAACCAGTGATTATGGATTAAATCTGTATCCATTGTCAAAAATAGATAACGGAAGAATAGGTTAAATCAGTGGTGTCTACGTTAAAAACCTATTTAAAATCTATTTACATATATAAATCTAATAACGAAGATGGTAATGTTTGAGGAGTTTATTATATTCCATATCCTTATATACCATTGATTATTATACAACAATAATATATAGTATTTTCGTATGAATTGTAGAGTCAAATCAAAAAGTAATAATGTCCTTTAAAACTCTAAAACAATAAACTCCTGAAATATAAATAGTAAACACGCTATCTGAAATCCCGCTCTCTCATTGGACAAATCACCCGTCAATCAAATTATTGCGATTCATATTGGCTTGTGTGATAATGGAGCGCGTGCTCTGCTCACTCAGGTAGACGTTACAAATAGTGATGGGAAGTTCGGATCATTTTACCGACTCGGTCCTTTGAGTCTCGTTCAGCAAAATGAACGAATCTTTTTTCGAGTCATTTCGTTCATTTCGTTCATTTTAGCAAAATATAATTAAAATGTTACGTTTTACCTCCCTAACACATCTACTGCTTACACAAACGTTGATCACACTACAAACAAAATAAAACTATAATGCTATAAGAAACAGAAAAGATTCATTCATTGTTTACCTGGGTCTTTAGTCTATGATTCGCTCACCTCGCCTCTTATCTGACAAGTTTTCGGGTTTGAGTTGTTCGTTCATCACGTGACAGCCCAATTAGCTAACCAACGCAGTCTGAGCCGGAAAGAGAATTGATTAGTTCATCTCTCGAGTCCTCGGGTTTGAGTCGTTCGTTCATCACGTGACATCCCCGTAATGTTAACCTATGCAGCCTGAGCCGGAAGGAGAATTGATTAGTTCATCTTTTGAGTCTTCGGGTTTGAGTCGTTCGTTCATCACGTGACATCCCCGTAATGTTAACCTATGCAGTCTGAGCCGGAAGGAGAATTGATTAGTTCATCTTTTGAGTCTTCGGGTTTGAGTCGTTCGTTCATCACGTGACATCCCCGTAATGTTAACCTATGCAGTCTGAGCCGGAAGGAGAATTGATTAGTTCATCTTTTGAGTCCTCGGGTTTGAGTCGTTCGTTCATCACGTGACAGCCCCATAAGGTGAACGAACGACTCTAAAACAGGTGAACTAATTCCAGTACAGAACCTAATAGGATGTTGCGCATGCGCGACTGAACGAATCACTCCCCGAGGCGACTCGTTCGTCCCGAGTCACATTAAAGATTCGTTCAAAATGAACGAATCGTTCAAGAACGACCCATCACTAGTTACAAACAAACTAGGAAGTGTGTGCGCGAACGTATTTCGTGTTATTTTTAAACATGTCAAATGAAGTCCGATATTGCGACAGGTGCTCGTACCTCTTTCTCAAGTTCTCGTTAATCATATACGCAACAATTTTCTGGGTGAGTTTGATTTTTATTATAGAATAAATCGGTGTGGCAAGTCTATGAGGCTAAGTCAACAAATGGACACAAGTGCTGTGTTAAAAGTCGTAAAGACGAAAGCGAAAGGAAATTATATAATTGAATATCACAAGTCTGCAGCAGTAACATTTGAGTTTATGTTTATATATTGTTATATATTATTATATGTTATTATGTCACTCGTATACCTGTTCCAGTGCTTTTGACCCCACCCTCCTCCTCCTCCTCCTCCTCCTCTTCTTCTGTATTGTAGGCTTATGGGTTTCATTGAATTATCGATCTCTTTAGTAAAGTAACTTGCTGTTGAACACATCAGATGTTTTTATGACACTGCAA
This sequence comes from Labeo rohita, assembly GCF_022985175.1. NCBI lineage: Eukaryota > Metazoa > Chordata > Actinopteri > Cypriniformes > Cyprinidae > Labeo > Labeo rohita. The sequence continues at coordinate 16,477,786 of NC_066881.1, read as the reverse complement.
ATGTTTATTAGTTGATATATTAATAAATATCTGACTGCTCTGTAGAAGAAAAATTGTTAGTTACAGGTATGCTAATGAAAACACTGAATAGCAACTTTCTTGTAAAAATGTTTTTTCATCTGTACGCAAAACAATAAACACATAACATTAAGATTTAAAAGAAGGAGATAGAAACTGAAACAGTCCTATTTTAGTGGTTAATGCTTATTTTGCTTCTGTTATTGATTGCATGATAATCAGATGACCAAAATACTGTGTGTGGTCAAAGTCATGCACTTTAAAAAAAAACTCTGACCCTTATCTAGCATGGAGTCAAAGGGCATTAAAACCATCATTCGTATTTCATTTGCACATAATCATTACTCGGGTTAATATGAGCAACATTGTTGAATTTGTGTTACAAAATTGACAGTATGGAAACTTTTTTTTCCCATCTTCATAAACTGTATTCTTCTTTTTTGCCTTTAGCATAAAGTTAGATTGCTATTTGTAAGACCTGTCTTGTTAACATTGTAACCCAGGATTACAATAAATTCATGAAGCAAGTGTAGTCTGATTGACCCAAAATGGAATTGTAAGATAAGTTCTCTGAGTGTGCTTTATGCATTAAAATTATAGTATCAGACTCATAGTTGTACACTCTTAGGAAAAACAAACTTTCTTTTAACCAGTGTCCGTTCGAAAGTTACTAATGTGTACACATTAGGTGCTAATATTTACGTTTGAAGTACTAATATGTATCTTTAATGTACTAATATGTATCATTTAGGGGTAAATAAGATACAAAGATGTACCTTAGGTAAATTATAGTATTAAAGAAAATATATAATATTATATAGATAGACAACTATCTCTCTCTATATATATATGTAATTGTGCTGTACTTCACTGTACGTTGAGTCATAGTGAATATTCCAGTGCTTTTAATTCAAAACATGATCAAGCATGTATTTCTGTATTTCAGTTTCCAAGTTACCTAATACTCTTATTTACTGTTGTCAGCCTGTGACTTACCGAAAATAAACTGTAGAGTCATTTGAGGTTATATGAGCCTTGATATTTGCCGTTCTAAATTCCTTCAACAGTTCAAACTCAGATCTGATTAAAATTCTAAACTGAAATCCAGATTATAATTACTATGCGACTGCTTAATTTTCTGTGCCTATTTGTTTCTGTTCTCCACATTTCATGTTCTTTATTCACTAGACTGAGTTTTCTATTGCATAAATAATTTTGCATCATCTTTTCATTGCCTCTTATAATAATCTTTTATATACATTTCACAATTGTTCCATGAATGTATTATTTATATTGTTTTATATAATAATAATAATAATACATTTCATTTGTAATGCGCCTTTCTTACACTTACGCCTTTCATTGCCTATATGCAAATATGCTTTTCATAGAAGTGTTATTCAAATTTGAGGTGCTGTCATGGCATAAGGACTATGATATTCTGTAGTTATCTTTATTCTAATCTGTTACTGACATTTGAAAATGATTATTGTGAGTAAAAGGCTGGTGCCAAAGCTGCTCTATGTGACTACAGAGGTTTGAAATGCTACGGGCTGCACCACTGTGCTTCTCTCCCTGTTTTCTGTCAAGAGCAGGTCTGCACATGTTGAACCCATCACACTGACATCACAAACAATGGGCCCCATAGGACCCCATTTCAGACCATTATGCCACCAGCCAAGGCTCTCAGTGGCCCATTGGCACCAGTATTATAGTACTGGCTGACCCAGCACACACTCTGTGCTGCTTTCATCACGGGTTTCATAAGAGTACACTGCACGTGCCTCACACAGGGTTGTAAGGGTAAATTAATATGTGTGCATGGCTATTCTGCTCACGAAGGCGAGGGAGTACTTCTGTTTTTACCGTCTCTGTTGATTAATGTGCACTCATGCTGATTGATAAAAGGCATTATTTTGTTTTTCATGCGTACAACTTGTTGAAGTGTGCTAAGTTTACAGATTGGCTTAATGGCAGTTTTGGATTTTTGGAAATAATTTTGAATTCACAGAAGTATGTGCTAGAGGTTTTCTAGATTGCTTAAAAATGTGCAATATGGTTTGACATAAACGCACCTGAAAATAAATGGATTATAAATTATGACCACCCAGGTGGAGCCAGCTTCAACCTGGGAGAATTTCTGTTGAAATAAGGAGGTGGTGGTCTCAAACTCCATTAACCTTTATGCTTTCATTCTTTATAGTCTGCCAAAGGTCATAAATCTGGTTGACACTTTCCAACCAATTTCTCAGGCAGCTTTTGGAACCTTATTGAAGAATCTGAGCATAAAAGCATTTCTTTTTTTTTTTTTTTAATTTATTTTCCCAAGTCTTTCAATATATAAAGGACTTAGCTGTTGTAATTTTGATGTTATAACTAATAAATATAAAATTAAAACCATTATAATGACAGTCTTCTGAAAAGCAGAGAGGACTTTGCTTCTCTTTTTTTTTTTATGTAAATTCATGTTTAAGTAATGGTTACACATCTGGGTTAATCAATACTGCCACATTCTTTTATGTTTGTATATAAAATGATTAAAATCAAGTCACATCAAATTCTCATTGCTGTTCAAAAGTTTGTGATCAGTAAGATTAAAAAAAAAATAATAATAAAAATTTCAGCAAAGAGGCATTAATTTTAAAAGTGACAGTAAAGACATTTATGATATTAAGCAGCACAAATGTTTTCAACATTGATAGTAATAAGAAATGCTTCCAGTGCGGAAAATCAGCATATCAGAATGATTTCTGAAGGATGTGATGAAAATTCAGCTTTGCCATCACAGGAATAAATTATGTTTTAAAATATATTAAAATACAAAACATTTATTTTAAATTGTAAATATATTTTACAATATTGCAGTTTTTGATTAAATTTATGCAGCCTTGATAAGCATAAAAGACTTGCTTCAAAATTCAAAAACATTTTTAAAAATTATATGTGTTAATAGTTTTGTATTGCTTCATAATAAAAAAAATACTGTACCATGCTTTTGTTTATTTTAAACATATATTGTTTACTGATATAGATAGCCACCCTTTTTATTTTTTTAACCCTGTTAGTCAACAAACCCTCTGTAAACTAATGATGGTGGTAGACACGGAGGTGGACCTTTAATTTAACCAAACTAAATAGACCTTCATTAACTCCAGATCACCCACAGAACATTTCATGTTTCAAGTTCATTTCAATTTGGACGAGACTATAAGTAATCTGAGTGGGTGAGTCGTCTACTCTGTAATTACTCCTTTCATTTCCACCAGCTTGACCAGTTTACGCCCCTTCACATTCACTATACAGTTTAGCTGCCTCCCTCTGAAACTTGACACACTGTTGAACAATACAGTATCGAGTGATTTACACACTATTTGAGTTTATAATATTCACTTTGTTTTATTTATGCACCGCCAGTTATTTTCTCATGTGATTGCTTTAGAGGAGGCATCCCATTGAAAACAACCCAGTACATACCAATGATTCATTTGAGGAAAAAGATTACAACTTATCCGTACAGACTGCATGCTGGTGTTGAATGAGAAAGGAATGCATTACCACAACAAATGTGTTGTACAGCCCATATGCACACACAGACATGTTCACACACACACAACGAGTTCTCAGGCGTGGAGTGGTTTTACTGTAATTACCAGGGCAGCATTATGATGGTTATCATTTGATTATGCCATTAAGCCATGTCACTGGAGCTCAGTGTTTGTTTCTCAGGGATACAGAAGTGCATTTGCTGTTCTACGTCAGTTTTGCACAACTTCATCTGAATCCCACATCTACTACTATTCTTTATCGTGACAGAAATGCTTTGGGGTTCACAGCACATGCTTTAATTCTTCAATTAGTCAACCACATCTTAGATCCAGTAGAGTATGATAATCATGTAGAATATTTCCGAATGGAAATCGCACTCAGCGCATTGGGGAGCTATTAAGATTCAAGGTTAGAATACATTAACTCAGGAGGTCACTGATTCACATTGCTCTTCGTGGCTCTTGTTTTAATCATAATATCTTTAAATATGAAAAAGATACTAAAGAAGGTTTAATAATATCAATTTTTTTGGCTTTTTGAGGCCCTGAATGTGACTAAACATATTTCATGTATTCTTTTGTGTTTTTATTTTAAACTTATTTGCCTATATTGCTAAATATTGCTAAAATAGTGACTATCATCCTATCAGTAATGTGATTTTGCATTAAACCCAAGTGGTCTGATTTGTGTGATTTGTTTCAGCTGATAGGGGGCCTTATTTTAGCCATTGGCATTTATGCGGAGGTGGAGAGGCAACAGTACAAAACGCTGGAAGGAGTATTCCTGGCTCCTGCCATTATCCTCATTGTGCTCGGTGTGATCATGTTCATCGTCTCCTTCATCGGGGTTCTGGCATCTCTCAGAGACAACTTGTGCCTTCTCAAAGTGGTAAGTTTTCGTTTTTCCATCAGACTCTTGCATATAGTAGTGTCCTCTACATCACAAACACTATACTTCAGCATAAACCATCTGTACACAACACTTCGTATTCTGTTGTTTATAATGATGCTTTTTGAAGAAAGCAAACATGAAGTATCAGAGATAGTTCACCCAAAAATGAAAATCCTGTCATTATTTATTTACCCTTTTATGTTGTTCCAAACCTGTATGACTTTCGTTATTTAGGGGAGCAGAAGAAATGTTTTGTTTTTGTCCATACATTGAAAGTCAGTGATTAGTGTTATTATGGTCCACATGGACTATTATTATATGGACAAAACTGTTTTCAAAATATCTTCGCTTATTAAGTGATGACGTAATGTGTCCAACGATTGCTGTTTCTGGGTCCAAGCTTCAACTTATTTCACTTGAGAATACTGTCTCAACAGCCCTTTATGAGCACTGTTTATTCATATGAAACATTTAAGCATTTTCAAACACGGTGTACACTACAGTCTCCGTGCTCACAGTGTCCCAAACACAAATTATTTATTTATTTATTTATTTATATGTATATTTTCATTGTCTAGCTATCTGGGATTTCGGTATGGAGTTAAAGGGGAGAATTATAATTTTTTTTGGTAGTATTATATCACATTGTGAGTGTTTATTAGCACTGTTTGTTGTGGGTCAACAGCAGAAAGCAGAAAAAGTTTTTACTTAAAGGAGACCTATCATGCCCCTTTTACAATATGTAATATAAGTCTCAGGTGTCCCCAGAATGTGTCTGTGAAGATTCAGCTCAAAATACCCCACAGATCGTGTATTATATCATTTTGAGTGGAAGCAGAAACACACAGTTTTTGTGCATGTCTCTTTAAATGCAAATGAGCTGCTGCTCCCCGCCCCCTTTTCCAGAATAGGGCTGTGCCTTTACAACTCGTATCTCAGATACTCTGCCAAAAAACAGCTGTTTAGTTTTGATGATCACATCTGTCGTACTGAAATCATGCGCTTTAAAGGGGTCATCGGATGCTAAGTTCACTTTTTCATGTTGTTTGAACATTAATGTGTGTTGGCAGTGTATGTACAAATCTATACTATAATGATAAAAATCCAAGCAGTTTTTTTTTATGAATCTGTAAAAATAATATCCCCTTTTTCAAATCAAGCCGTTCTCAGATGCCTGTCGGTGTGGCGTCACACCGACAGAGGCCGCTCCCATGATAGTTGATTGACATGAGCGTTTTACCTCGAATCAGCTGTAACAGTTCGCCCATGCCGGAGCAGGGATGTTTCCATGCCGGAGCAGGGGTGTAAGCTGGACAAGAATATCTCTGATTGAGCGATTGAGGTGTTGTGTTGCTGGATGTAATAATGAACATAGCGGTCGTCATTTATTCCCGACATCTGAGCCGCTGAAGATGCAGTAGATTACGTTTGTTTGTGAAGTGAGTGCACCTCCCGATCTACATATATCTGTCTATGTTCACGCAAATCATTCATGATCCAGCTCCACTTACAGCAAAAGTGAGTATAAGGGTTTTTTTTATGAATCTTTGCGATCACCTTTCCTTATAACGTGGTAGTTAGGAAGTTTAGCGGCTAAATGCGGCTAATGTAAACGACCGTCTTTCCACAGAGAGAAGAGAGGGGCGGGGTGAGCAGAGCTCATTTGCATTTAAAGGAACAACCCCTTAGAATGAGATGATTTTTGCAGAGCTGATTTTGACAAGGTAAAAAGGGTGTTGTTTTACAAAACCATTGAGAATTTTTAATCAAAGTATATTAGAGACTTTTCATTAAGACCCTAAAGAATCATATCAACTTGTGGAAAATGGGCATCCAATGACCCCTTTAAGCCATATTAGTTTAAACTTCTGATATACGGTTTTATGAGCGCACATCCGAAGAATGCGATCAGAAAGCGGCTGTCACATGGCATGTTAAAAACACACAGGAGTTACGAAAACAGTTGGTTATGTCTATGAAGGTAAACAGCTGGGAATGAAATCGCATGTTTATATTAGGTGTGTGTAGCAGCAGCATAATATACAGTAAACGGTACACTGTTGTCGCTTGCAAAACAAAATGATGGTGCCTTTGATGGAAACATGCAGATTAAGAGGCACTAATATTATAATAAGATCTCCTTTATACATTACATCACAAGCTTGTAGAGAAAGATTACCAAAAAAATTTACTGGGTTGTTTTTTTTCTCACATTTTCTGGGATGGTGGATGCACCAGGGACCCGATCATGTCACTTTTAAATCACTTATACTAAGAAAAGTAGCAAAACAAACCACACTATACTAGTTTATAAAGGGATGAGTCATTTTTCAGTTTGAATAAAGGAATAATTTGAATAACACTTTCTGACTACACGTCAAACATCAGATCACCTGATGTAGAGTTAACGTTAACTGAAATACCTGTCAGATCCAATATGAAAATTACCACTCTCATTTGCCTAAAGATCACAAGGTGAAAGCAGGGCTATCAAATTCGATTCTTAAAGTGCAATTATTATCAGCAGGATTGAAAATGACAAACAGTACTAAGAGTGCATCCTGTTTCAGATCTCTTTTATTACAGTTCCCTAATCACACACTAGCTAGACAACAATCTGATTGGAATTGAATCATGTTGTGAGCTAATTGTATTTGCTGGTCCATCTGCCTTGTGAAAATCTCACTGGGTGCTGTACACATATAGACAGACTCAGTGCCTATGTAATGCAGAAACTGAGGCGTGCGACTGTTGTGTTTCCTTTGTTTCTGTAATGTACGCATTCCTCTTTAACTTGAGACCCACTGTTTACTGTTGCCTTGCAGTTTCTTTACATGCTGGCTCTCTGTCTTATTTTGGAGCTCGCCAGTGGGATTGTTGCTTTGATCTTTAGGAGACAGGTACAGTCATTTTTATTTTTCTTGTTTCATGTATAATGTTCTTGACAAATCCCTTGCTTTATAATAAGACTGTTTTTTGATGTACACTTCCAAGTGGCAGTCTGTGACGTGGATCACAGAAAGAAATGTTTATATACAGAATTCAGTATGGCAGTATTTTATAGTCATTAGCTATGCAATGTGACAATAACTTTTGGCAGTTTCTTTGTTATTAATTTCTTTGGGCTAATGGGATCCATGCTCATTTGAAAATGATAATCGTGAGCACTGTTACATGGTTGCTGGGTCATGACTGTTTTCTGATTAGATGAGGTTGTATTTCAGCATCTGCTGGATGTGCTAATTTGTTTGGCTTGACATTTCAACAGTCATTAAAAAATTAATTTTTATGCCTGAGCATAATTACCATCATTGTGTACTTAATAGCAGTCATATTTTTAAGCAACCAGTTGCACCAGTCCTCAGATATTACAGTTTTATTGAGTTTATTTCTACTTTTGCTTCAAAACAAATGAAAGGAACTACAAAAGCTCAACATTCCATGTTAAAAGAAATCAAATTTGTTACATTGTTTTGCAAAAATAACATCTTCCTGTTATAACACTGACTTTTTTGTCAAACAGACAGAGGACCTTCTCAACAAAAACATTCGTAAAGGGATAGTGAATTACTATGATGACCTTGATTTCAAAAACATCATGGACTTTGTTCAGAAAACGGTAAGGGATTTATCATGGACACATGAAAGGTACATATTTAATATTCTGACTTTTTAAGATTGCATTGAAAGCATCTTGATCTTGAAGTTTCACATTCTGAAACTGTGAAGGTCCAGATCTCTCTGTATGTACTCACTCTACATTGCCATTGGCAAACTCATTCTGTTTTGTTGAATTTCAAGCTTTTTTTAAAATTTGTTGGTGAAAATAAAAGAAGCTGGTAAAACTAGCATCCAGCTAAATCCAGCAAAAAATATTTCCGAGGTTTTTATTTTTCATAATTTCTAATCATTTAAATTTAATAATTCATAAAAAATATTTACAATAATAGGGCAATATAAAATCTTATATTCTGTTTAATTTTTTTCTGGATTGTTCTGATTTAATTCAAATTTATTGCATAAAAAGTTTTAATTAAATTAATATTTTAAAGATTGTAATAAAATTTATTTATTTTATTTTTTTTTCAAATAAAGGGCTGCAAAACAGGGGTTTTCTTTATAATTTCTTGTAATCAATTCTGTCATTTTTCAGGAACAGAACTTTTATTTTGCAGTTTATAGTGAAGACCTTGGAGAGAACATTTATTTGCAGATTTTTATCAAATTAAATAGTGAAATGTCAGTGAAGTGAAATCTCAGAGCAGCTCTGGAGATGAATCTTTGTGACCCCGAGCCACAAAACCAGTCTTAAGTAGCACAGATATATTTGTAGCAGTAGCCAAAAATACATTGTATGAGTCAAAATTATTGATTATTCTTTTATGCCAAAAATAGGATATTAAGTAACGATCATGTTCCATGAAGATATTTTGTAAATTTCCTACTGTAAATATTTTAAAATCTTATTTATTGATTAGTAATGTGCATTGCTAAGAACTTCGTTTGACCAACTTAAAAAGCGATTTTCTCATATTTTGATTTTTTTTTTTTTTTGCACCCTCCGATTCCAGATTTTCAAATAGTTGTATCTCGACCCAGTATTGTTCTATCCTAACAGACCGTACATAAATGGAAAGCTTATGTATTTAGCTTATTTTATTTATTCTATTTATTCAGTTTATTTTATTCAGCAGATGATGTATAAATCTCAATTTCAAAAAATTGACCCTTATAACCCTTAGTCATTTTTTTTTATTATGAATTTGATTAATTGGGTTATTCATGTTTTTATGTGTTTTTATTTTACTTTTTTATTTTTAAGACCATTAATTAGGTACAACAACTCCTTGAGTGCATTCGGAAGTAACACATTGAAACCAACCTTCAGAAAACCCTTTGTGTTTATTTATAGGACAAGTCCATTTAAAGAGCACTGCTTGTAGTTTAAAATGTTAGGCACCCAGCAGACACATCTGCTACATTTGATTGTTCAGACATTACAATTGCAACACTCTACGAGAGCCCAGTGGCTTGGTGGTGCATTCAAGTGCACGAGAATGACTCTGTGCCACTCCACCGGCTGCACAACCTCACCCAGAGCATCTGCATGTACCATTGTTTGATACGAGTAATTACAGCGAGCTGTTTCAGCAGCGCTCAGAAATATTACAGCAATTTCATTTTATTAGCAAACTCCTTTCTGCCTTGACTTCAAAGAAACTAAGTAAAGCGGCACCTCTAAGAACAGTCGATTTCAAGTAATCATTCCTCACACTGTGATGGTCCAAAGGAAAAGCTTTAGCACATTCTGTTTGGCCCATTGTTAAAATAAAGGGATTATTTTTCTGTTTAAACAACCTTCGGTGCCTGTCACAGCAGTCTTTCATTGTGGTTTGAATTATTTTTTTTATTTAATTTTTTTAATGCGAAGGCTTCTGTCAAACAGTATCCCAATGAGCTCAACATGACACAGTAGGAATTTGTTGTTTCTACTTCACAGGAAAATTAACTTGAATAAGATTCCAGATCGTAGAGGGCATGTGTGTTCGATCTGAAGGAAAATGAAAACATCGCAGGAAGCAGGTCTACATCAGAATATTAATTCACAAGATTTCGAGAGAGAGAAACAAAACCTGACAATCATTTTGCACCCCTTCAGTACATCACAAATTTTAAAATAAGGAGTGAAAAGAAGTGTTGTTTTATTCGGCTTAAATCGTCTCTGATGTAGTTTCTATTTTAGTGGATTAAGTATTGTCTGTATCGGGCAACGTTGGAATGCATTCCAATTGAGCAAGTTTTGCTAAGATATCCGCTTCTCAGTATTGTAGAAAGCGGTGAACACTATCCAGGACCCTATGATTCAGAAAATAGTTTGTGTTTTCTGTTTTCTCTCTGGCTGCTGTGACTTAATTCCCAGTGGTGTTCTGGTCATTCCTCATTTATTTGTTTTGTGACCGACATTCAAACAATTATGCTCTTTGTTTATATAATTCTTGTACATTAGTATGAGATAGGTTTATTATAAGAGAATCAAGCAATTGCTCAAGTAATTATCTCTAATGTTATTCACTGTCATTTAAATGAGCTAAAGGGCTCGAATATGAATTGTGCCATTCTTTGAGGGAAGACAGGAGACTAATATTTATTCATGAACATTTTGGCTCAGTAAATGAATACAGAGCAGCTCAGATTATTCATTTTATCTCTCATGTTTCATGCCCTGTCAACCTAGGTGCAGTTCAGCTGATGACACATAAGCAAATTCAACTCGTATCCAACCGTTTGCACATTACCCAGATTTTGTTTTTAAAACGCAATGTACAAATATTCTTCCTGTAGTCACTGTCTTCAGGTGCGCTAGATGAGAAAACAGTCATCTTTTCCAAATATAATCGGCCTTACATTTATTCTTACCCTTACTCTTTGCTGATATTTCACTCTGTAAGATAATCTAAATAATCTTTTACTGCTTTGATTTTTGTTTTTCCAGTTCAAATGCTGTGGGGGAACCGACTTCACGGACTGGAAAGTGAACATGTATCATAACTGCTCTGCTCCTGGTCCGCTAGCATGTGCAGTGCCTTACACCTGTTGTATAAGCAAGGTTTGTCTATGAATATTTTTCGTTCTACTTACAGTGTGAATGTATACACTATACTTATTATGTTATGTTTGGTGTTTAACACAACTCTTGCAGTAAGAATCACATTAATATGACTCTAGTTTGTCATAAATCAAATGCACAAAACCGTTCAAAAGATTGGAGTCAATAAGGGTTTTTTTTTTGTTTGTTTATATTTAAAAAAAAAATTAATACTTTTATTCAGCAAGGACACATTACATTGATTTACACTGACATTCAATAAATGCTGCTCTTTTGAAAAGCAAATTGGCATATTATAATGATTTCTAAAGAATCATGTGACACTGGAGATGAGTAATGACTGCTGAAAATTCAGCTGTTAAGGGAATAAATTAAAAAAATATATATACAAATTAAAATGTATTTAAAAATATATTATAAATGTTGTAAAATATAGTCAAATTAACAAAAAAAACTGTTATTTTAAATAATATTTTAAAACAACTGAAACTTCTTTCAATTTTTTTTTTTTTTATTTTGTTTACACATTAGACCAAATAGTCAAACTACTGTATTTGTCTGAAGCCGATTAAAAGAATAATTTATTTCACCACTAAGTGGACAATTACTTTACTACTTCAATTAATTTGGTGCCCTGTTAATGCAGAAGATAATCTCTTAAGATTCCTAAAGCATGTTTCCCACAGTCCTCTTATCTCCAGGATCTTTTTGAACGTTTCATAAACAAATATTGCTGTATGTCTGTAAACTTTAAGTCGATGCTGTTGGCTGTTAAACAACCTAAATAAACAAACCTTCTTTTACGAAGAAATAAAATCCTGGCCATTTTAAGTGCATTTTAAGTGTTAGCTCATAAACTGAATGGGAGCAAATACATAAATTCTAAATTTAAATCAGCCCTGTTTCACTTGACGGGAAACAAACGCATTTATTGCTCTTGTGTTTGAGTCTTTCATGAGGTTACTGTTTGCTCACTTGAAAGGAGATTAAAGGGAGAAATGTGGGCAGATGTTAAGCATTTAAAAAATTGTCATTTTGTGTTTTAGCATTTCTCTGTTAGTTTTGCTTTGTCCCATTCTGCTTTCGGTTTCAGTTAACTGGCACATTCTGAATTTTACAGGTGCAAAAACAATGGCACTACTCTCTGTGAACTTGGAAAGAACTTTGTCCACGCATTATATTTTTGAAATGATGCATGGTGTTTTTCTGCCCAGGTTTTCCAGTTTTCATTATACCCAGTTGCTTTGCTTTACTTTTGTTCATTTATGGAAATGTTGAGCACATAATAATCCTGCGTTATCTGGGTCATTTCTGTGTTGTGTACCTTTTGAAATCTATAACTGCTAAAAGTGAATATTCTTGTGTTATTCTTGTGTTATATTTTAAGAAGTATGTCTATAAAAGGGTACCAGGCTTTCAAAAATAAGCTCTGATGAAGCATTGATTAATAGCTTGATTATTTACACAGTGGGAATAACATGAATGAGACGTCTAACAGGTTGGAAATAAAGAACTAGAGCTAGCTGTTGCTCAGTGAGGCATTGAGAGTTCGCTTACATGAGTGTCAGTTCAGGCTGGGATATTTGCACTGCTTTTGTTGTGCCAAAAACTACAATGTTGGAAGGAACCTGAGTTTTGTTAGATAGAAGCATAGATCACTTTGCTAAATCTAATAAGCAAGTTTGTCTTAGAAAGTCCATTAAATGGCATATGATGGGGACATGAAAATGTGCTGCTTAACATGAAGTGACCCATCTGTTCTAGTTCATAATATATTGTTATGGTATGTGGTGATAAAAACAGCAGCTATTTTTGTCATTCTCAGCACAAGCCAGAGCTTTGGTTACACGACCCAGCTTGAAATTACATTTACTTGAATATTAAAAGAGCACATTTTTAAGCTGCATAGGACAGTTAAAAAATAGGTCCTCTAAAGTGCAGTACTAAAGCAGGTCTCACAGTCAAAGGACATTCATTTTTCATTAGTTTTGGAAAAAGCACAGAGCCTGTTTTGCTGACATCCAGCTGTGTGCAGATTACCTATGGACAAGCATTACCTCATCACTACTTCAGTTTAAGACAAAGCAATCCTGCTGTCTGTATATGAAGATTATATAAGAAAGTTTTGTCTGAAATTGAATATCATAACGTAATCTGAGGACATTACCTTTAAATGCCAATGAAATGATCTTTAATGCCACTCCATTAAGCCTGATGGAGATCAGTTGTTCATTGTTGTTTCTTTGCTACTAAACTTTTAAAATCTTATATCACCTAGCCAGCTCAGTGTATGAAGAAATAATTTGAATAGAATATTTAGGCAGACGCATTTCCCAAAAACAAAAATCCCAGTGCAATTGCAAATATATTGAACAGTGTAGCTTTTTGATTGATACCATCTATACCAAACTGAATTCAAAAAAAACTTTTTTTAATAACAAATAAAATATTTTTACATTCCCTTGATCTAAATTTGGTGATCTTAAATGACTTATAAAATTCTCAATCCACACATCAGTTTGCTTTTTTGGCATGTCTCCTGATGTACATCTTCCAAATGTAAGATGTTCCTGTCATCATCAAACATATAGCATTGAAAACTCTATATGGAAGCATTTCCATTTTTAAGAGGTCATGACGCACTGATTTAAAGAGATATTTCACCGCAAAATTAAAGGATTCACTTCCAGAAAAAAAAACGTCCTGATAATTTGCTCACCCCTATGTCATCCAAGTTGTTCATGTCTTTCTTTCTTCAGTCTAGAAGAAATTAAGGATTTGAGGAAAATATTCCAGCATTTTTCTCCATATAGTGGACTTCAATGGGAGCCAATGGGTTTCAATGCAGCTTCAAAGGGCTTTACACGATCCCAGCCGAGGAATAAGGGTCTTAATCTAGTGAACCGATCAGTCGTATACGTAATCATTTTGGAAAGGTTATGCGTGGTTAGTTCTTCATACTTTGGTTCAGAAAGTTGGGGTAGGATGAAAAACTCCATCTCATTTTCTCCTCCAACTTCAAAATCGTCTGACACTGTTGTTTTACCTTTTTTGTAAAGGATGTTTGACTATCTTTGCACCTTCGCTTTGTAAACACTGGGTCGGTACTTCCGCCTACGTCACATGTAGGTTGGGCTGGTGCAAGACGAGCATTTGTGGTTAAAAAGTATATAAATTTTATTTTATATTATATTAATTTTAAAGTATATAAATCGTTTTGCTAGATAAGTCCCTTATTCCTCTGCTGGGATCGTGTAGAGCTCTTTGAAGCTGCACTGAAGCTGCAGTTTGGACGTTAAACCTGTTGGGTCGCTTTGAAATTCATTATATTGAAAAAAAATTCTGGTATGTTTTCCTCAAAAACCTTGATTTCTTTGCGACTGAAGAAAAAAAAGACATCTTGGATGACATGGGGGTGAATAAATTATCAGAACATTTTTATTTTGAAAGTGAACTAATCCTTTAAAATTGACATCAATTGTTCACCCTCATGATGTTCCAGGGCCATACGATTTTGTTAATCTTTTAATCACAAATTAAATATTTTTAATGAAATCTGATAGATTTCTGTCCCTCCATTTAAAGTTTATAAGATGAAAAATCACAAAGACATCAGGAAAGAAACCCATATGAATCAAGCAGTTCAGTCCAACTCTTATGAAGAGACACTATCACTTTATATGATGAATACATTTAACATAAGCTTCTATTTATATATAAGCATTGATGAATGCACATTAGTGCATTGACCGAAAGCTGCTTGAACTTTTAGTGGAGAGATTGAAGTCATTCCACTAAAAATATCTTCATTTGGGTTTTAAAGATGAACCAAAGTCTTGTGGATTTGAAACGGCATTAGATGAGTAAATGATGACAGAATTTTAATTTCTAAGTGAAGTAACTATTTGAATGTAATCAGAATGTGCACAGTTACTCACAGAATGATTTCAGCATCATTTATAAAGCTTAGTGGTCTTAGCACTGCATTAGAAAACTTCTGTAACTCAGAATGACAAAACAGGGATCAAAGCTAGTGTAATGGAAACCTGTTACGTACAGAGTGAGCTAGTCATTAATCAGCACCAAGTGTAATTTGGTACCTGTGATCCAGCAAGTTGGGAATGTTAAATGTCTTTTTTTTTTCCTCAGAGGTTTTGCTTTTTTTTTTTTTTTTTTTCAAATCAGTACATTTACAAATCTCACAGTTCATGCCTAAAATACATAAAGATAAAAAGTTACTGTATGCATCTAACCCCTGGTTTCACAGACAAGGCTTAAAGGAGAAGTCCACTTCCAAAACAAAGATTCACATATAATGTACTCACCCCCTTGTCATCCAGGATGTTCATGTCTTTTATTTCTTTAATTGTAAAGAAATAGTTTTTTGAGGAAAACATTTCAGCATTTTTCTCCATATAATGGACTGATATGGTGCCCCGATTTTGAACTTTCAAAATGCAGTTTAAATGCAGCTTCAAACGATCCCAGATGCAGTTGTAAATGATCACAGCCGAGAACGGGTCTTATCTAACCAAACGATCGGTTGTTTTCATAAAAATAATACATTTTTATATACTTTTTAATGTCAAATGCTCATCTTGTCTTACTCTGCCTGGACTGTTTTTTTCCGGTTCATGACAGTTAGGGTATGTTGAAGAACTCCCAACTCATGTTCTCCCTCAACTTCAAAATAATCCTATATCACTGTTTTACCTTTTTTGTTAAGGGTGTTTGATTTTCTTTGCATGTTCACTTGCAAAGACTGTGTCGGTACTTCTGCAGCAATGTAGGATGATTTTGAAATGATTTTTGAAGTTGAGGGAGAAAATACGATTGGAGTTTTTCGACATACCCTAACTGTCTTGAACCAGGGAAAGCGAGACAAAACCAGTGTTTGAGATTAAAAAGTATTTAAATTATATTTTTTTTTATTGAAAATAACCAATCGTTTCGCTAGATAAGACCCTTCTTTCTCGGCTGGACTTGTTTACAACCACATTTGGGATCATTTGAAGCTGCATTTAAACTGCATTTCGGACGTTCAAAATCGGGGCACCATATCAGTCCATTATATGGAGAAAAATCCTGAAATGTTTTCCTCAAAAAACATAATTTCTTTACGACTGAAAAACAAAGACATGAACATCTTGGATGACGAGGGGTTAAGTACATTTTATGTGAATCTTTGTTTTGGATGTGGACTTCTCCTTTAAGCCTAGTCCTAGACTAAAACGTAAATCTGAGCTGTTTCAACTGAAAGAAACTTGCACTGACTGATCTTAAAATATATCCGGGCCTTTGTTTTGTCTCAAGACGCACACCAGTAATGTATATATTAACTACTTAAATGTCCTAATTGAACTACGACCTAATCCTGATTTAGGCTAAGCCATGTCTGTGAAACTGGGCCTAAGTGTTTTACCTTTCTGAAAATATTAAGACTGCATTTGCTTGTCTGTTACAGCCTTCTGAAGTTGTTAATACGATGTGTGGATACAAGGTCCTGGAGAAAGAGGTATGTGCCCTGATCACCTCTCACATCTGCATTTGTGAACAAAGAAAGTTTTAGGCTACTTTAAGTCCATTTAGATATTTGAAAGCGTCCTGT
This sequence comes from Labeo rohita, assembly GCF_022985175.1. Classification (NCBI taxonomy): domain Eukaryota; kingdom Metazoa; phylum Chordata; class Actinopteri; order Cypriniformes; family Cyprinidae; genus Labeo; species Labeo rohita. The sequence goes on along the minus strand of NC_066881.1, from coordinate 16,461,116 downwards.
GTCGATCCACCTGGCATAAATGCGGTCGTTTACAGAGGTCAAAGGTCTGATCATCTGAGAAGAGTAATGAGAACCACCTTTGAATTTTAACAAGCTGTGAGGATATGCAGCACCACAGATGAATGATGATCTGCCTCATAACAGCATCCAATTATTTCAATACATTTTCAATCAATAACTTATAATGAGACATGTTAATGTCAATAACGTTAATGAGACATGTAATGATGGCAGTCTTTTTAACTCTGCAAAGTAATATTTCTATTGCCTGACCTTTGCTTACAGAGGCTAGAAAATGTAGAACAGATCTACACCCGTGGTTGCACGAACGCCGTCTTCATTTGGTTCATGGACAACTATAAAATCATGGCTGGATTTCTTATGGGCATCTTAGTTCCTCAGGTAAGACTTGGTGTAAAAGGTACTGATTGTTTACATAAATATACAAATGATCTGCTGTACATAAAACATACATGCTCTTATCACTTTTTAATTAGAAGTCTGTAAGCTTGCCAGGAAAGTTTTTTTTTTTTGGGGAAACCCTAATATTCCTATTTATATATTTACTTTGACAAAACTTGCCAAAACAAAAAATGCCAATAGTTTTTCTCCTCAAAAGACCAAGAATTTGACTTTATGTGGAGATTTCATCTACTCTTTATTCAGGTTTCATCATTACCTGTGCCCACTCATAAATTCAGTGTCATTAAGAACCCTTTTATAAAAGATCCCCTCGTTAAGCGTTTTCCACACTGTTGGAGAGGTGAGAGGTGAGAGAGACATGGTTTGCATGAATTTAATATTTCTTAAAAGACTACCATGAGTAGAAATGTTTTTAACAAATTAGCAGTCTGGAATTTTGATTCACCTCAAAGCAGCCTCTGATGTGCAGCTGTTTCTGAGTGTCCCCCCACTTTAACCAGTGTTAAAGAGGTGCCTTGATGCGCTGAAAAACACCACAGCACAGTCACAGATGTAGATTATCATAATCACGTAAATTTTGAGTCCATTTTGTAGTAATTTCAATAATGCTTCAACTTCGATAATAGCCCACCAACACAGGAAGCACACGCGCACCAAATGTAATTTAATTCTTTCTTATAAAGGCTCCAGTACATTAGAGGTGCTGGGAACAGGGCTAAGTTTCTATTAGGTCAGACAGTCCCCTATCTGTAGGCTGTTTCGCAGGAAATGATGCCAGAAGATCTGTGATAAGCACAGGTATTGTTGAAAAAGACTTTAATATAGCTTTGCCAGCAATGACTTCAACATTCACATCATATTGGATTGTAATGTTTCCATCTGACTGTTTTCAGTCTGATTTTTGTTTATGTTTATATAAGTGAAGGAGTGGTGGGACTTTTCTTTCGAGAAAATTCTTGATACTGAGATGCTTTTGTAATTAGTTTCATAGTTTGTCTGTAAATGGCGATTCACAGTTGGGGAAAGTCATTAGTCAGTCTGCCCACACTGTAAACCATCCCAGATGTTTATTAAAAGATTTATATTACTGCACAAATTGTATAGCTACAGCACAAAGTGTGCAGATTAAAAGGTAATTTAACCCATAAATGAAAATTAAGTCATAATTTTCTCGCCCATGTGTTGTTCTAATGGCGTATGCCCTTCTTTAGTGTTTTTTTGACCACAAAAGGCAAACTTTAAAGAAATGTCCCACACATGCTCATCCATATAATGGCATTGAATAGCAACCAGCATCAAGCTTTTAAAGGGACTTGTATGGCTTAAATATAACGTAAATTATGTCTTTTACTGAGTAGTAGAAAACTCAAGAAAGACTTGCGTTATTTTGAAAATCATCATTTTATACATGTTTTGGACTATCGGGGGGCACCATTATTTCGATGACGTGAAATGCCTGCATTCGGTGAGCTACTGGCACTACCTGTTGCTATTATTACCTCAACACAACTTGGAAAATAAAATATTGATACAATGCCATATTGTGTGGCTTTTGGTTTGAATTTTCAGTCGAAGGGCAACAAGAGAAGTGATGTAACTGCATTTTACTGCTTTCCCAGCAATAAAAAGAGAAAAAAATTGGAAGATGCCTGTGGATGAATAAAACTTCCTAAAGACCTGCGTCTTTGTCCTCTCAACTTTAGCCCTGATGCCTTTGTGGCTTTTAGTAGACCACAGCTACTGAAAGAGTTTACAAACGGCAGAGACAAGAAACGCTAGATGCCATCCTGGCAGGATGTAAACATGCCGACGCTTGTCATGACACCGGGGCTACTGAAGGAGTTTCTCAGTGCCGATTTCACTCGATATCTGGGGGCGTTTAGACTCCTTGTGGGAAAATCGATGGTACTGCATTTCGTCTACGAAATGCCACTTGTGATCATCGTATCAGTATTTTATTTTTAGAGTTGTGTAAAAATAGCAACATCTAGTGCCAGTAGCTCACTATTTTACGTCATAATGGTGCCCCCACAGTCCAAAATATGTATAAAGCGTAGATTTTTTTGTGGGTTGTCTACTACATATTTCAGTAGAGACAATTTCTGTTATATTAAGCCATAAAAGTCTTAATACCCGGGATTCCATTTAAAAAAAGAGCAAAAGTATCATAGAGTGATGCGACACGTCAAATTACCTAGGAAAAGTTGCAAGAAATTAGAATGAATAAAAACATGACATGAAATACAATGTCTACAAAAAAAAGTATCTGTGTACTTTCTTCACTGAGTTGAATATCTCCAGATAGTCAGAATGTGAATGCAATAACTTATTATGAACACAACAGATCTGCTTATCTGAGAGAGAAGAGTACACGGATTTTGTCACATTTTTATTAATCTTGATTGTGTGCTTCATAGTGAACTGCTTCGTTAATAAAGTCTCAGTGCGACAGCCAAGTTCAGGATTTTCATAAAATAGTACATTAAATTTTGGTTTGTTTTTCACCAGACTTTATGATAAACTTCTAGGACATTTGGAGTACACGACACATGTTGCATAAGATCATTTTGTGATGCTTTTACATCTTATTGTATAAGCTTGATGCTTGTCGCTATTCACTGCTATTATATGGACGTGAAGCGTGAACAAATTATATTTCTAGTTTAGTTTTGAGCTATTTTTTCGATTGGCCATTGGACTTTTGTTACGCAGACCTGGCAAACCACACCTTATGTAAACATCAGTAAACTGGTCTGATCTGATAAGCATTGAAGTACACGGTACCAATATGTCAAGACTTAATGAGCTGCTTGAGCCTCAGAGAAGGAGGACTGTTGAAGGATATGCATCTGAAAAGGGACTGAAAGCAATTTTCAAAATGTTATATGTAAAATAAATGGAGAATTAGACCAGTATATCCAGAGCATGTAGTTTCATCAAATTCACCCCAAGAGCAAATACATCAGGAAGTCCCTCAGGTTGCATCAGTAGATTTGCAGACATGGCAACAGTTAATGAGAATGCATCAGGCCACCATTAAAAAACAGGCTGCACAAATAGTGCAAAATGGTCATCTGTTGAGGGTTTTGGAAAGGATAAGTCAAAGTCCAGAAATGTATCCATTTGACATACTGTGGGGTGCTTGCAATACATGTAATAAATCACTCAAATATCATAACTTTTCATTTTCCTTAGTTTTTTGGTGTGGTCTTTACCTGGCTTTATATCACCCGTGTGGAAGATGCCATCGAAGAGTATGGACACTATATGGATGGTCTGCTGGACGGCGGACCCCGGAAAGCCAAGAAACAAAGCAAGTGGGCCAAATGCTGCAAATGCATGCCTTTGTTTGACTGAGTGCAAACTCCTAAAAGAAGCCTTAAATTGGAGAGTAAAAGGATTTATATAGGTACTGTCATCTGCTGTGGATGAAATGAACACGTTGTAGCACTGCCAAACACAACTGTGCTGTTACTTTTGTACTATCAGACACTGATGCAAGCAAGCCATTTTTGTACTGTCAATATCATTTTCACAGTTACTCTCAGGATACATTATTTCGTCTGTCATCTGAAAATGGGTATTTTTTTGTGTCAAAATTTACTGATGCTGGGACTGACCTTCTATCTCAGGACTAAATCAGACCTGAAGTAGTATACTCTGAATGCCTTTAGATTTTACACAGCTTAGTTTTGTTTAATGGGGAAACTTGACACCCTGTCAGTCTCAGGTAATGAAATTCCAGGTTTCTTTTTTCTTCACATAAGTGAACTTCTACCGTTATAGTCTATGACAACGGCAGCTACAGTGATCACAATAAGAGTGCTGTTTCTTTTGTTTGTACATTGTGTCTAAGATGAGTAACGTATAAATCCTGACTATAAAACATTTCCAAACCTAAAAGCTGTGTAAATCCAAACCTTTAGTTCACCATATTTACTGTAAAAAAAAAATGTTATTTGATAATCCTTTACTTCCTGAAACGGGTTTTTTCTCTTAATTTAATAAAATACTTTTCATTATATTATGAGATGATTATGTTTTAATCTGTGAACCTTTTTCAAACACAACATATTTCTGTCAGAGCTGCTTGTGTACATCTTATATATATACATCTTCTGTAGTGTTTTTCGCCAAAGGGTGATGGTTTTTATATTCTCCTCTGTTCTGTTGTCTGCTATGTCTTTTTATTTGTACAAAGCATAAAGACCATTCAAGTTAACTGCATATCTTGACCTGTTTTTATAATAAATACATAAGATGGTTCTTTCTTTCATTAAAAGACAGGAGAATCACCTGATGCCATATGTATTTATTTAAAGTTTGCTAAAAAATATTGCATTATTCAGCAAAAAAATTAAATTGCATTAAAGTGGATAATAATATTAAGCCTTAACATTTTTCTTTTTTTTCGTGGTCTATATTTGGATCTCTCTGCTGTCTTTATATGATTTCTATGACTGTGTATTGAGCTGACTGTTAACGCTTGAGTATTGCCCTGAACACATTGAGTGTCCTGCTGAATGAATAAATAAATGATGTTTACAGAGCTGTCTTCTGCTGCTTCAGTGAATGTTCTTATCTGTTCTCTGTCATGCTGGTTTTTGTGTTGCAGGGGGACTGCGGCACTCTGAATATTGTACTTTAGACATAGTCTGGTATCACAAATATGTGGCAATCAGTGTTTTACCTACTCATCTGTTCCATTTCCTTGCAGCTTTGGACAAAGTTTAGAAAAAAATATTGTCACTTTTTTTTTTCTCTAATAACTTGCTCTAAAGTATTTTTGAGTTTCTAATTAATGTTTGTGATTGGACATCCTTTCTGTTTCATAACTTTGTTTTTGTCCAGTTTGGTCTTTAAAAGAGATTCAGTACCAAATATAGCTGCAAGCAGCATTTAAGGGGCCAAGCACAACAGAGGTAAAATGAAGAGCTAAGGAACTGTCTTTAATTACTCATTTAAGACCAGGGTTCTCTGACCCTGCTCCTGGAGAGCTACCTTGATGCAGACTTAATGCCGCTTTCCAGTCAAGGTCGGAAGAGGGAACATCCGAGCTGAAATGTGCTACTTTCAACTTCAGTGAGTTTCAGTCACATGTCAGGTTAACATATTGTCAATTATGGCAAAAACGGAGGAGAAAAAAAAAACACAAAATGCTGCCTTTCGGTTTGAAAACACCTGACCAGAAGATACAATTAAGGTATTATTTTATAATAATATAAAACTCAGGAAACCCCAACTCGGAAACTCGGGACTTAAAGAAAATTTCGCGTTTTCGAGTTTAAGGACTTGGCGTTCATGTGCGTTCAACTCGTAAAAAGGATCTAAACTCAAAATAACCGATGACCAAAAAGACCAGCATAGGAAAATTAGATACTGTTCAAATGTAACCAGGCTGATTTTATGATTTTTGGCCAAACTGGTCAGAAGTTATAAGCAGAAATGTCAATATTTTATATCTTTTGACCAGTAGGTAAAGCTTTGCCAAAACTACTTATGTGCCCTCACACTGTAAAAAATAAAAAACACAATTTGTTGAGTCAGCTTAAAATAATTTGTTACCCTGCTGCCTTAAAATTTTAAGTTCAGTCAACTTGAAATGTTTAGTTGTACTATGTAACAACTTAGATATTTGTGTTTGCTAAACTTAACAGATGGATAAGTAACCCAGCTGCCTTCAAATTTTAAGTTGATTCAACTCAAATATCTAAGTTGTCACTTAGTATAATTTAACATTTCAAGTTGAGTAAACTTTTTTTGAGTTGACTGAACTTAAAATTTTAAGGCAGCCAGGTTACAAATTATTTTAAGTTGACTCAACAAATTGTTTTTTATGGTGCAGGTCATGCTTGTTATAACACTGAATCCACTAAAGTGTCCTTGTCCTTTTTTTGCACAAACTTCATTGAATTCGTTAGCGTGCTTTCCGAAAATTTTATAGTATACAATACAAATAGTTTGTAACTATTTGATATACAAATAGTTTTGTATATCAAAACGCTTTTCATAACATTTGGCCAGATTGCTCAAAAGATGAAAAGAAATTCGTAAAGTCGTAAAGAAATTATGTTTTCTGAGGAAAATATTGCAGCATTTTTCTCCATATAATGGACTGCTATGGTGCCCCGATTTTGAACTTCCAAAATGCAGCTTAGATGCGGCTTCAAACGATCCCAAATGTGGTTGTAAACGATCCCAGCTGAGGAAGAAGAGTCTTATCTAGTGTAACGATTGGTTATTTTCATAAAAATAATACAATTTATATTCTTTTTAATGCAAAACGCTCATTTTGTCTTACTCTGTCTGGACTGTTTTTGTCCTATATCGCTGTTTTACCTTTTTTGTTAAGGGTGTTTGATCTTCTTTGCATGTTCACTTTGCAAAGACTGGGTCGGAAATTCTGCAGCGATGTAGAATGATTTTGAAATGATTTTTGAAGTTGAGGGAGAAAATATGAACAAAGTTTGGTGTGAATCCGCTAAACCGTTGTGAAGATACAGCCTCATGTCCATTTTTGTGCAAATTCCATCAAATTTGTTAACGTGCTTTACAAATATGGTTTGGTATATCAAAAAGCTTTTGATAACTTTTTGCCAGCATTGTCTGAAGATGATCTGAGACAGTTTTGAGAATCAGAAGAAGAGAACCAGTGGATACAATAGGTGCCCCTAATACCCTAATAAAAATGGTAATGAAATATGATAATGTATTATGAAATATCATGTATTATAGCTTTTATTCATATAGTGATTTAAATGAAAGCTTCCTCAGTAATTTCTTCCTATTTTGCTTAATAGGTTAGAAAATCAAGTTGAGCTCTGGTTTTACCATAAAAAGTATTTTTTTTAAATAAATATTTCTGAATGTTAAAATAAGAAGAAATCAGATGGGTTCTTGTCATCTCAATGCTGCACCTTATAAAATGTACTTCTTGATTTTTGGTTTGTTGAAAGAAGGAAAAGCGTTGACCACTGCTGTTGCTGCAATCACATGCCATTGTAAAAAAAGTCCTGATCGGATCATTGTGAGTAGTTACATTAAAATCAGTCACACCTGCATACGCTTCATCAAAAAATGAGCCTTTTTGATATGCTTCTTCTATTGCATGTGAATGAAACTTTAAGTTCTCCTGTGGAGTGAAAAGGGGCTTTTAGAAAAGGTAGTGGAAAAATCTTGACCGCAGCCTTGGACTCAAAGGTTCATATTTCTTTTATTTTTTTCCCCTTTCTTCTCACACATAATTAGAAAATTATGGTAGAAACATGGCCAGGTTGTTTATGTGCCAGTAAAATCTTCCAGAAGGACATTTTACAAGTGCCCCTTTTTAATAACAATCTCATTACATTTAGGACATCCTTAGGGGAAACCTTAATGCAATTGCTGGGGTTTATTAGGGTTTTGTTTGTTTCTCACATGGTGTGCTATGTTTTTAGAGGGTGCTTCATGCTTATAAAAAAATCATGACCTCTTCCTCTTTGTCTGTTGGCTCATGGGAATGTTTATGAGGGGGATGGCAACCCCAACGTCCAACTTCATCATCCTTATTAGATTGAAGACAGCTTCTTATTGACAAGAAGCTCATCCATTCTTAGCGCTCCCTGCTGTTTACTAGTATATAATCAAGCTTCCTCTCCAGGCTGGAGGAAATATGAATCAAGGCTGTAAGAAAAGAGCTAAAGCATTGAAAATCCCCATTTCCACCATCAGGGCCATAATTAAAATGTTCCAATCAACTAAAGATGTTACAAATCTGCCTGGAAGAGGATGTGTGTCTCGTTCTAATGCACGCTGAGGAGGAGAGTTTGAGTGGCCAAAGACTCTTCAAGCATCACAGCTGGAGAATAGCAGAGATTAGTTGAATCTTAGGGTCAGAAAGCCTAAAAAAATATCATACAGCCCCTACATCACCACATGTTGTTCGGGAGGGTTTCAAGAAATATCCTCCTGGATCATCTAAAAACAAACTCTAGCATTAAATATACTGCTGGATCTTTAATGTTGTGGGCCTATTTTTCTACCAGAAGTCCTGGATGTCTTGTTCAGATACATGACATCATGGATTTTATCAAATACCAGCAGATAAAAAAATCTAAACCTGACTGCCTCTATTAGAAATCTTATAATGGGTCAGGTTGGATCTTCCATCAGGACAATGATCCAAAACAATCATCAAAATCAACACAAAAATGTGTCACTGAGCACAAAATGAATAAAAATAAGTGGGGTGAACTGAAGAGAAGAGCTGGTGATCTGATGGATATAAAGATTCTGTATGAAGGAATGGTCTCTGATCTCTTGTCAGGGGTTCTCCAAACTCATCAAGCATTACAGGAGAAAACTCAGAGCTGTTATTTTGAGAAAAGGACATTGCAATAATTGGGTGCCATTAATTGTGGCCAACATGAACTAGAGAAAAACATTTATTTCATAATGAGATTTTCCCCCCACTTTCCATTGTTTTACTTAAATGATAGGTTAGAATTTTGTACATTTTTTGAATAAAAGAGCAAAAGGATAAACAACGCAGATTTATTTTCACAGCCACCTTTACTCATATTTACCAAGGGTGCCAATATTATTGGAGGGCACTCTAAATGATTGCCACTTTTTTTGTGGAGACTGTAAAAAAGTGGGACCTTCTAAAGGTGACCACACCTGTCATTTTCATTAGGCTAGTAAATTGTGCCCTTTCATGCTGTGCCCATGTCCAAAAGCAAGCCATACACTTGTATTTGTTTCAGGAATGCTTATACAGTGAAAAAGTAGGCCTTACCTGTTCAAATAAAATGTGACCCTGGACCACAAAATCAGTCAAGTGTCACTTTTTTGAAACTGAGCTTTAAACATTATCTGAAAGCACATGTGTAACAGTATATTGGGTTCAGGCAGCTCTTAATGTGACAGCAGTCGTTAATGCTAAGCAACATAAAAAAAAATCTCTCACTGTTCTTGACTAAATCAGAATAAATAAATAAATGTTCCGTTTGGTGGTCCAGGGTCACAAATAAGCACTTGTTAAACAGATAAACCTGCTCCAGATATTACAGTAATAGTGAATGATATGTACATATACAAAAATATATATATATATATATATATATATTTGTATATGTACATATCAATATTTAAAGACACTTTACTAATTTAATCACATTATCATAAAATAACCTTCTCTAGGTTGATACAAGACTGCCGACTGTTCAAAAGATAAGTGAATTAACCAAGACTGACAGAACCGAGCGTGTGATAGTAGCTGCTCTTCTTGCATTCTTGTCTACCTGCTGATTTAATCATCACAACACAATGTTTACACTCTCTTGTAAGTCACTTTGATGAGAACGTGCCTACCAAGATCATAAACGTAAGTACATGACTTAATTATGCTTGCTAGATGACATATAGTGATGGAAAAGCACACCTCATCATTCCTCCTGTGCCTTAAGGTCACAACAGAAAATGAACCATCGATCATCAGTCAGTAGACAGCTGCACCGCGCATTTTTATCTATTATCAACCACGTGTTTATCGACAGATAAGTGCAGTGGCTCAGAAAAATGCGAAGAAGCATTTCTGACCTCAATAAGTATAGATTAAATATAATAAAATTGTAGCTGAAACTAGGTTTTCACATTCCTGAAGAAAACAAAAAGCAGAGAAGAGGTGTTTGTGCATGAATAACCTGTAATCACAATGTTCAGAGCTCCAGAGCATTGCTATTCTGTTGCTAAGACGTTCTAAATGGTTGCTAGGGTGTTCTTGGTTATAGCTAAGTGGTTGAACACTGATCCAAATCAAAGGAGCCCAAATTTAAGATCTATTGCTGTTTGTATTTTATAACCACTTTAATAATTGTATGAAGGCATAGTAAAGTAGTACTACAACCTCTTAAAGGAGAAGTCCACTTCTAAAACAAAGATTCACATATAATGTACTCACCCTCTTGTCATCCAAGATGTTCATGTCTTTCTTTTTTCAGTCGTAAAGAAATTATGTTTTTGAGGAAAACATTTCAGGATTTTTCTCCATATAATGGACTGATATGGTGCCCCGATTTTGAACTTCCAAAATGCAGTTTAAATGCGGCTTCAACCGATTCCAAATGCAGTTGTATACGATCCCAGCCGAGAAAGAAGGGTCTTATCTAGCCAAACGATCGGTTATTTTCATTAAAAAAATACCATTTTAATACTTTTTAATCTCATACACTCCTCTTGCCTTTCTCTCCATGAACTCTGTGTATTCTGACTCAAGACAGTTAGGTTATGTCGAAAAACTCCAATCGTATTTTCTCCCTTAACTTCAAAAATCATTTCAAAATCATCCTACATCGCTGCAGAAGTACCGACCCAGTCTTTGCAAAGTGAACATGCAAAGACGATCAAACACCCTTAACAAAAACGGTAAAACCACGATATAGGACGATTTCGAAGTTGAGGGAGAACATGAGATGGGAGTTTTTCGACATACCCTAACTGTTATGACCCGGAACAAAAACAGTCCAGGCAGAGTAAGACAAGACGAGCGTTTGGCATTAAAAAGTATATAAATTGTATTACTTTTATTTAAATAACCAATCGTTACGCTAGATAAGACCCTTCTTACAACCACATTTGGGATCATTTGAAGCTGCATTTAAACTGCATTTTGGAAGTTTAAAATCGGGCACCATATCAGTCCATTATATGGAGAAAATGCTGAAATAATTTCTTTACAACTGAAAAAAGAAAGACAAGAACATCTTGGATGACAAGGGGGTAAGTACATTACATGTGAATCTTTGTTTTGGAAGTGGACTTCTCCTTTAATAAATAAGGCACACAATTAGAGTGCAAACAACGCTGAATAAGTTTTGTAATGTTTAAGGTCAGGGATTTTGAAAATGTATTATCAATAATAATATTGTTAATAGTCCAATAATATGTTTTTGCCCTAGAAAGAACTTTTAATTACAGAGCATAATCTTATTTCATCACATATCCTTATTTATTCCAGCATATATGAAATCAAAGACCTTTGCAATGAATCTTTATGATCGTACATTTAAATTACAGCATCTGAAGACCAAAAGACAGTATGCATTGTATGAGGCCAGCCCACGTTCTCCAGCAGGAGGTCTTTATTTATTTAATAAGCTGAGGTCTTTCCTCATTTGAGCATGTTCTTTAAATAGACAAGATCATAATTACCTCCTTGGGCTCAGTTAATAATGAAGTAGAAGAGGACTGTAGGTCTTTCCATCTGCACCCCTCACTGATCTAAAAGAGGCTTTCTTGGACTCATTTATCATGTCCTTTGGCAGACAAATTAAAGTATTAAGAAATATCAATATCTGCACATACACAAATCCTTTCGAGATAGAAATTTTAGGCCATTGTCATATTAACCGATGTCTAAGATCAAAAATCAACCATTCTGAATGCACAAATGTGTCTACTTTTAGTTAGCTGACCTTCTGCTTATGGTCATAAATGTTACATCAGCCTGTCATCATGCTGTGTGTGGACAAAAACTATGAATATCAAACAAGAATTTCAACATTTTTTCACAGGAGCTTCACCATGATGGTCAAGTGCCTCTCCATGGCAAATATCGTCTTCCCAAGGCTATGGAAATGGAGGGACAAAATATGCACTCATTATACTGATGTGAAAGATCAATGCTATTTATAACCAACCAAAATCCTTTAGCGAGAGTCGTCTGAAGGGAATGCCGAGAAGCCAGCAGTTAATCAAATGTTGTTGCCTGGTTAAATGTCTGAAGAACACTTCAAACTCAATCAGATGTGATTTTCTATTCATGGCGCTGCCGATGACTCTCGGTCTCGTGCCTGTGGCAACTTTTGAGTTACTGGGTGGCTTTGAACCGATGTCGAGTGTCATGAAAGATGCAACCAACAAGACCATTGGATTCTGTTCAACAGCAAGATTATCCAGTTTGATGGCTCTTGTGATTTTCACAGGATGTCACCAACGCAGCAGGCTTGTGCGATAATGAAAACCCTACTCACCCTTCATAATGATGACTGTGAGGACTCCTTTTACATAATGTGGATTTTGTATTTGTTACATTGCATCAGATAACTAGATGGAAAGCTAAAGTGTGTAATTACATGTAAATTTTGAGGGATGTTAATTTTAATGCTTGAACATCTCACGAATGGGAGTTTTCACAGCAATGCCATAGAAGAAGCATTTTTGGTTCCCCACAGAGCCTTTCAGTGAATTTTTTTTTCTCAGTGTGAAGAACATTTCTAAAGAGGTCATGAGATGAGAAACCAAATGTTCCTTGATCTTTAGACATAGAAGATGTCTTTGTAAGCTTAATACATCCTGCAGTTTTCATAACTTAAAATATCCTCATCATAAATAAAAAAGCATTTATGTAATAACTCTCAGAAAATGGCTAGTTTGGATCCAAGGCTCACTATAGGCCCCGCCCACTGGTGTTTAGTCGCTTGTCGGCTGACACTTGAATAGCTTGAATGCGAGTGTCACGTCATGTCACCTCAAAAGCAAATTAAAATTACAATCACTGCCGCTATCTTGTCTACACTGGTTACAGATGCGCATTCACTTTCTGACACAGTCCACGCGCTTAAGTCGTCAATAGGACAAATGGAGTGAATAAACATTCGCTTTGACGTGTTTTGTTTAAACAGGTCATTCGTGTCTTTGTATGGATATCAGAAGCATCCCAGCGTAAGAAACAAGTGGACAGTTTATTTGTAATGGCATCCCGGATCATGTCAGAGGGTTGTTCAGACTTCTGAGCATGTTGTTTTGTAAACGAGGCACAATGTCATGGAGAGTTCACAAAAAACATTTGTTAAAAGATGAAGCGGTACTAAATCTGACTGCAGCTGCATCACAAATGGCAAGTAAATTATCATCATAATGCTTTGTCTGAAAATTACTGTTTTTTTAATTATGTTGCCAATACACTCACATGCAATAGCAATTAGCAGTCGCTCTAGCTGACTCGTTCCTCTTGTACAACTTTCAGCCCCATCCTGTTTCATACTACAGTGACCTTGTAAGTCTTTAATACATTATCACATCCATGAACATGATTTATGCCCAAGTGCCGTCGGATTGCACCAGCTGTGAGGATGAAGACCACAACTCCCATGATTCCACACTCAATCACGGCATCATCAAACTACGCCTTTGTTTCCTGTTTGTTTTGAAAATGCGCCTTCTAGCGGCGAAAACTTACATATAGCGCCTTTAAAACAGGTCATTTTATACAGAGAGTCAGAATGAGGGTTGAAAATAATCTTTTTTCCAGAATGTTATTAACATTATAAGTATACCTTAAGTAACATATTCAAATAATTAAAAAATCCATGTCATGACCCCTTTAAAATCTAAAAAAACGTTTCCCGCTTTAAAAACCTTTGTATAATGGAAACTTTGGATTTAAAAGATTCTTAATGGAACCATCAATGTCAACAAAGAACCTTTATTTTTAAGTGTCACTATACTGCCTTGTATGCCTGATATACAATATAAAAATGCTGTTGATGTATAGGAACTAAAAAAAAATAATTTAAACTTGTGAAAAATGCACAATTTTGAATCATTCTTTGATTGTTTATGCTGAAAGTCTTTGGAATTAGTGGAAGCCATACAAGATATTATTGGACTACTAGTGAATGAGAGCCATGCAACTATGAACTATGGCTATTATTTTGGGTTTGTTTTATCTACTGGACAGGGAGCATATTTCAATAGACTCCCCTGGTGAAAAAAACAGCATATGCTGGTAGGTATGTTTTGATGCTGGAATGCTGGTTAGGTAGGTTTTGATGCTGGTTTAAGCTGGTCCTTTGCTGGTTTTTGCTGGTCATGTTGCTCGTCAAGGACCAGCATGAACCAGCAAAGGACCAGCATAAACCAGCAAAGGACCAGCTTAAACCAGCATCAAAATCTGCCTAACCAGCATTCCAGCATCAAAACATACCTACCAGCATATGCTGGTTTTTTCACCAGGGTCACTCTCACTGTTTATATATAAGCTTTTGATTTGTTTGTTTGCATAAAAAGAATGAACGAAACCCCCCAAAAACCCCGTTTTACAAGTTGTATGAGTTTAATGCACAGCATTTCAAGAGCACTTCACTGCCACTTGCCCTCTCATCACAACATACTTTAGCTTTGTGCTTTCAGGAGGATCTAAAGTGTAAATCCACTTGTGAAGACTTCAATCAAGTCTAAAGTGGATGTTTATTTTAAATTAAAGACTGAAAAAGAAGTAATTGAAGAAGTAATGAAGTGATGGATATAAATGAATGATGATTTAGCAAGATTAACTGCTATAGTGATTCATACTGCCTGTCTGTGACCTTTCCGGCTTCAAATTAGAAATAAAAAATATATGTCTTAGAAACACACTTAGTTTAACTGAGGAAAGGCCACTTCACGCCTATAAATAATAATAATAAAGTATTATTGCAAGATCCAAATTGCTAGAAGATCAAATGAATACAGCCTTAGTTTCTTTACTCTTTTTGGAACATACTGCCATCTTCTGGTTAAAGAAAAGGCATAGTAGGAAAAAGATTTCAGTACTGAATTTCATGGAAGTCACTGAATAAAGTAATAGAATTTTATTTATTTAAAGTAAGACAGAATACTGAACACAGGTAATATTGTATAGAGGGTTTTCACGACGCATCACTGGCGGCACTGAATGTAAACAATGCCACTGAACCGAACGAAACTCGCATATTTTGCTGATTACCCTGGTGAAAAAAACAGCATATGCTGGTAGGTATGTTTTGATGCTGGGATGCTGGTTAGGTATGTTTTGATGCTGGTTTAAGCTGGTCCTTTGCTGGTTTATGCTGGTCCTTTGCTGGTTCATGCTGGTCCTTGACCAGCAACATGACCAGCAAAAACCAGCAAAGGACCAGCTTAAACCAGCATCAAAACCTACCTAACCAGCATTCCAGCATCAAAACATACCTACAAGCATATGCTGGTTTTTTCAACAGGGCATTGCTGCTGAAAATTCAATTATTGTCATGTTTTGGGTTGTACTAATCGGTCGGACAGGGAAAAAACATTTGGAGTACTATAGACTGCCAAAAGTCATAACAAATCAAGGAGAGGAGTGCAAAAAACAAAAATGCGTTTGAGGTTGGCCAAAGAATCTTGACAATATTCTTGTTTGTTCTTATAATTTCCGGTCAGGTAGGAGAAATATTAAGCTAATATCTTAATAACTCCTGCTCGTGTGTATCTTTACCACCTATTAAATTTAATTTGTCAAAATATTGCGCCCTTTTCTGCTGACTAAGTCCTCTAATTAGATTTAGCAGCTTCCACATGTTTTGTTCTGTAGTTTAGACAGCATAAGCCGAACAACCAGCTCCAAAACATTTGCCTGGTAGTTTGTAGTGAGTCTGAAGACCTTGATTAGCTGGTTCAAATGTGTTTAATCATGGTTGGAGCTAATCACTGCAGGTCAGTGGCTCTCAACAGGTTTGGACAAGACATCCCTGGTTCAATACATCCTTGCTGAATTTAAGTATTCATTTCTTTAAGCAGTAGTGTATATTCATTATTTTCTTTTAAATCATCAAAATCTTCATAAAATATGCAGCTGCAATATGCTTAAAAGGATAAGGCATAATACTTAGTGGTATGCCTGTCACATTCATGCCTAGTACTCTTGCAGTGCAGAATCCCACTTCCTGAGTAGCCTGCAGCTCCACACTTATTGGCTGGCCAGTGTGCTCGCATGTCCCTCCCCCTTTGTTTGACCGCCTCTGCTACCCTGCACCCAATGCACTCAGCTGTTCCAGCGAGAGACATCTCCTCCCCACTGCCCGCTAATGCAGCAAATGGTTACGCCTCACCTAATCAGCTCTCCTGGCCCAATAGTGCCAGAAGAACACCAGCACAGGGTGTAGACTCAACAGGGGTAAGTGTGTATTATTATGTTGCTGCAGCACCACTCAGTGATTCACTTACATTTTAAAGCAGAAGTAAGTGGCTAAGCAAGATGACCAAGCATGAGATGTTTAAATTCATGTTGTTATTAGCTTTACATTAGCTTTACTGCACTGATTTTTTAAGGCGTTTTGTGTGTTCAGACCGAATGTGCATACATTTCCTTCCATGTGAGGTGGGACAGTGGTGCAGGAAATCAGAGTCATATGATAGCCAGATCCTGATCAGCAGAAAACAACAGAAACATGTTGAGTTTGAGTCTGGACGTAGGTCAGCAACTGTATGGCAATCAGCTTATTTTCTGCAACATTACAGTTAGTTACGAATACATGACAATAGGTATGACATTAGTTCAGTTAGACATATGTAAATGATGTTTAAATGTTAACCAGCCTTATTTTGACTGTATGTGTTCAGTGTATTTAGGGCTTACTGAGATAAGTTCATCTTTACCCTGAAAGGGGTTGTGGAGCAGCAGCCATGTATTCTCCTCAGAGCCTCCACCGGTGGGGCATCACCCATAGTGAAAGCATGGAACGTTTGGCCTACAGTCAAGGTAATCTTCTAGTACTTAATATACTAAGTTAAACAATACAAAGTATATAAGTTCTAGCTAGTTAGAACTGCAGACCCACCCCTTTGTATCTAGCATAGTATGGTGACACCCTACTCTACAAGGAGAATAATCCTGACTCAGCACCACTGAGGTGGTTGTCAGCAGAGGTTGTTAGTGTTCACTTTAAAGCATTTTAATTTTAAAGTTTAAATTCCTCAGTGTCAGAACTGTTAGAGTAACACTTGCACTTGATTAACTCAAAATCTACAGTGGGATTATGATTTATCCTTGACTTGAATCTTTTTAAAATTATTGTTTTGTTTAGTGTTTTTTTTTTCCATGTTTACATCATTAAAGGGATAGTTCACCCAAAAATGAAAATTACCCCATAATTTACTCATCCTCAAGCCATCCCAGGTGTATATGACTTTCTTTTTTCAGACTAATACAATTGGAGTTATATTTAAAAATGTCCTGACTCTTTCAAGCTTTATAATGGAAGTTAATGGGTGTTCAGATTTTGAAGTCCAATAAAGAGCATCCATCCATCATAAAAAATGCTCCACATGGTTCCGGGGGCTTAATAAAGGCTTTTCGAAGTGATTTGATGCATTTATATAATAAAGATATCTATATTTAAAACTTTCTAAACAGTAATCTTTAGCTTCCGTTAATTGTTGTACACAAGTTCACGAGAGAGTGGAGTTCCAGTGGATGATGTACGACATAGGAGTAGCGTAAGCTCTGCTGAGAAGTGATGAATGTGGAAGCACAGTGGAGAGAGCAAAGCAAAATACCGGTTACAAATTAGAAGTACAAATCGAGGATTTGTAAAAAAAAAACAAAAAAAAACCTGGAGAATTTTTTATATAAGCCAAGAGACTGGTTTTCCTTTGCTGTTAACAAAACATATAACGAAACTAGAATATTCTTACCAGAGTTTACCACCGAATGCCACTCTCTTGTAAATGCGTGTACAACAGTTAGCAGAAGCTAGAGATTTAAATATGGATATTTTTCTTACATAAATGCATCGACTCACGTTAGAAGGCCTTTATTAACCCCCCAGAATCATGTGAAGCACTTTTACTGATGGATGGATGCACTTTACTGGACTTCAAAATTACAACACCCATTCACTGTCATTATAAAGCTAGGAAGAGTCAGGACTTTTTTCTTAATATAACTCTGTTATATTAAGAACACCTAGGTTAGCCTGAGGCTGAGTAAATCATAGGCTAAATCATCTTTTTGGGTAAACTATCCTTTTAAGGTGTGGATTAAGTGTTACATTTTATTTGGCAATTTTTTTGCAAGCAAATCCAGTAAATTTTAATAGGAATACATGCGGTCAGGAATATCACAATTTTGCCTGCAACCACAACTTCAGCGAGTTTTGTGCTGACTTAATCATTCATTCCAACAATTTGTTAAAAAACGTATATTCTATATAGTATGAATGAAATTCAGACATAATACAAGTACAAGTGCCAGTTGCATTGCATCATGCCATTCACAATTTTCCAGCTGTGGCTTCATGGGATAGTGTGTCAGAGTGTCAGAACTGGTGGAAATATTCATCCAGATACTTTTCGCCTACTGTTTATGAATACTGTAAATGCGGTCATACTACTCTTTTGGCATACTGGTTTTCACCTACTATGTAGTACGGAAGTATGCATCTTCGATGCAGCACAAATCGGACACGAAGAATGAGCAACAAGTTTTATTTACATTGCTAATAAATCTACCTAAAAGACAGACTAATTTAGGAGTTTTTCTTCAGTTTTGTCTTTGAAAAAAGAATGCAGTCACCCACCATTCACTATTAAAAAACGATTCTTAACCAGTTTTTATAATTAACCCAAATTTCCCCCCATTATTGTGATAATTTAAGAAATAGTACGTGTTAAGATTGCTAACTGGTGATTGTTTCATAATTTTCTAAAAGAAATATTTAATAGTCCAGGACAATGTTTCATACAAGCGGTAGAGGGTAGTATATCCGTACCCTTTCACTGAATTACGTCTTTTTAACGTTATGACACCACCCCTTTGCTGCAGACGGATCGTGCAGGAGTGCTCGGGTGTAAACAAATCTACAATCTAGCCATTTGTTCGCAAAAATATCATGGTCATATGAATGGAAAACATACGTCGCCTTTGGGGCGTTGACAAGGAACATCAGAAGGAAAAACGCTTGAATTACGTCGTTAACTGTTCATCAATGTCGCTCAACACATCACCGCCGTGGTTGTTAGGTGAAGCGTTATCCTAAACTGCATGATATTCTCGTTAACGATGGCGACACCTGCAGAACAGGACCTTGTGTTGGCAGAAGCAGAGAGCAACAAAGAGAGAGCGCAAGTGTTCGGTATCCTCAGATTGCAGGAGGATAAATCGGCCGGTGAGAAAACCAGCAGCCCTGCCATGAAATCTGGAGACGGGAGATGGCAGGCGCCCATATTCGCGTTAGCCAGAAAAGCGTCAGAAACCTTCTCGGGTGGCATTCACGTCCTGCCCAAAGTGACAGAACCTAAAACGTCGCCTTTTCCCGAAGAATGGGGTGCCAAGGGTAGGTTATGGATAACATTAAAGCCCCTGGCTGAGGTCAGGATTCAGTTGTTCAGATGCAGAGCCTACGTGTATGGCAAGCCGTTTTAACATTGTTTGCTTAAAACTAACTAGAATATGTGTTTGTAGCACTTTTTTTAATGACTACTAAAATATATGTAAAACACTGATTAATATCTATTCAGTCGGTGATCTTTACTATTACATATCCATTTGCTATAGTGAGCATCCCAATAACGTGCCAAGTAACTAGTCCTTTATCACTGTAAACTAATTGCACTTTTCAGCTGTTCACTTCTGATAAGAAGTCATGTGTAGTACAATTGTTGCTAATAGCTGCTCCGTTTATACTAATAAGAGATACTGCTACTATATTGTTTAGTTACCTCTGGCTATTTGAATAGTTGCATTTTCTGATTGTGAGTAACAGTTTTAATCTTACTAGTGAGATTTTAATTGAATTATAAAGTATACATTCTGACTAATGAAAACAAAAGACGACCAAAAAACAGTTGTTTGTGCCTAGGTGATAAAGAATAAGCACTGTTGTGTAATGAATAGCTAACAAATATACTAGTCACATACTAAATAATAGATGGTTTGCACTTACGTCACAATCAGTTACCCGGATGTGTGGCCACGATACCCAGATGTAAACAGCAGCACGGATTGTTAATGTACTACTACCTAATTAGCATTGCTCTGCTAATTTATGTTGTCTAAACCATGGAAAAAATGTGTGGAAGCTGCTAAATCATACTTTGTAAGCAGGAAAGGATGCAGTATTTTGACAAACTAAAGTTAACAGGTGGTAAAGATAACTACAGGCAGTATTATTTAAGATATAAGCCTAATATTTCACCTACTTGACTGGAAATGATAAGAACAAACCTGAATGTTGTCAAGATTCTTGCCCTGGAAATCATGATTCAGTTTGGCCAACCACCAACAGCTTTGTTCCTCTAACAATTTTTGCACTCTTCTTCTTAATTTGTTATAACTTTTGGCAGGCTATAATACGCCAAATGTTTTTTCCGGTTCAACCGTTTAGTACAGCCCAAAGCATGACAATAATCAGCAAAATATGGAAGTTTCATTCGATTCAGTGGCATTGTTTACGTTCAGTGCTGCCAATATATACTTTCTAGTAATTACTAGTAAAAGATACTAGTTATATTAGTTTTAAGATATTTGTTAAAATGGCTTGCCATACAACATTTTCTGCATGATGTCATAATGGTATGATGTCATGAAGAGTATGCCTTGTTGGTTTGTATTTATTTGTGCATCTTGGTGTTTCAAGACTACAAAGCACCAGTCCATTCATACAGTTACTGTGCAAAATGTCTTTTACTGATGAGTTAGGTCTGTCATTTAAATCAGAATGCTGCTGATTTTTCATGATTGGTGTTTACCCCCTCTTATGATCATGACGAATAGCCTATCTGATGGTGAATTCATTTAATAATAACAAAAAAAGCAGTTATTGAAAGAAGTGAAGAAATGCAAAACATTTGAATTTATTTACCCCAGAAGTCTGATAGAATAAGGCTTCATTCACATAATATCCAAATAAATTGGAAATAGGAACCAACCGACACATAAGAGGGAAGTAGATTACCACAATGTCAGTATGCCTGTTAGACAGAGCCTGTCAGAATGTGTTTGCATAAGAGTAATTGATTAGCATTATGGTGAAAACAGGGTCCAATGTATGACTGATAATTCAAAACTGATAAGTATAGCATTTGTGAACTGTTTGTTGTTGAAACACAAAACAAAACAGTGAATCCTGCTCTTAAGGACTGGTGAATGACAGCACAGTCAAAATCAGTGAAAGCTCTTTAAGAGTTTGTTAAAATTTAAGCTCAGCCATGCAAAGTGTGGTCACATGTTAGCTCTAAAGAAACAGCCGGAGGTTGTGCTGTGATGAGTTGTGGTTGTTTTTCATTTTCACTTTCTTCTACCGTAAGACCTTGATTTTTGGTGATAATGCTGTAAGTTTTGGATAAATTAGTTCGTGGGCTTTGTGTCTCTTTCAGCTTTTCGAGATCCTATGGCAATGGAACGAGCAAACTTGCTTAATATGGCTAAGCTTAGCATCAAAGGCCTGATCGAGTCGGCTCTGAGCTTTGGACGAACTCTGGACTCTGACTATCCGCCTCTGCAACAGTTTTTTGTTGTCATGGAGCACTGCCTGAAACATGGTCTCAAAGGTGCAGTATGTTCAACCATCACCAAACAGCCAGCCACAGAGAACCATCTGTTAACCGCAGCTGTTTTACAGATTATAGCTGATTAAGTGTTAAACTATTCTCTGTTATCATTACCTATAGGCCTATGTTACTGTTATTCTTAGGCACCAGACAAAAAGCAGCCACTGTTATACCACATCTATTATAGGGAAAAAAAAAAAAGGAAATGCTTTTTATATTCGTTCTCAGGTGACAGATCATCTGAAGTTCTTGTCGAGTGAGCCAGTGCTGCAACAAAATTTGAATACTATTTTAAGTGTTTCATCAAAGCATTTGCATGCTACGTATTGCGTATTGTGACCTTGAGTTGTTTAACAAACATGCTCGTCTCCATCTCCCAGTAAAGAAATCGTTCCTTGGATACAACAAGTCGTTGTGGGGGCCTCTAGAGATGGTTGAGAAGCTCTGCCCAGAAGCAGGCGAAATCGCAGCCAGTGTACGAGACCTTCCCGGCCTTAAGTATGTTTAGTACACAATGTTTGGCCTTATTGTTGCATAGATTACTTTGTACAGTTATCTGTGCATTTCAAATTTGTTTAAATCTTTCAAGTATTCTAATAAAAAAGCAATCATACCCACTACTAAATGCTTTCTCACAGTTATTCCTCTGTACATTAAGAAATGTGCCATTCAGAATAGGGAAGTGCAAATTTCAGTTCTAGTTCCCTGACAAAACTGAAACTTGCAACTGCAAGTAAAGACTATTTCCAGAATCATGCATATCACTATTTGTGTGACTATCTATCTATCTATCTATCTATGTATGTATCATTTTTAAATAAACCTGAACGTGTGTAATTGTTTGTTAGGACGCCTCTGGGCAGAGCCCGAGCATGGCTGAGACTGGCACTGATGCAGAAGAAATTAGCAGATTACCTACGTCTCCTCATCACCAGGAAAGATATACTTAGGTTAGTATTTTCCCTTCCCATACCCGTGATTCATTCTTTCTTCCTTTGTCACAACAGATGTGGTGGAGAATTAGTGATTAGAGAAATTATAAGATGTGTCTGAGACAAACTAGTGTTGTGTTTCCTGTTCAAGTCATCAGAGTGCAGTAAGCAGTGCTCGCTAGAGGGTGTGCATCACATGTTGTCATCTAAAAAAATCTTTATGCATCTACTGACTGAGATTTAAAAGTATAATTTTCTTATATACACTACTGTTTAAAAGTTTGTGGTCAGTAAGTCTTTTTTAATAATTTTTTAAAATTATTTTAAAAGTCTGTTATGCTCACTAAGGCTGTATTTATTTGATAAACATTAAAAACAGTATCGCTGTGAAGTATTAATACAATTTAAAAGAATAGTTTTCTCTTGTAGTAATTTAATATTTAATTTCATATTTAAGTAATTTTAAAATTTAATTTATTACTGTGATGGGAAGCTGAATTTTCAGCAGATCATTCTGATATGTTGATATGGCTCTAAAGAAATATTTCTTCTTATCAGTGTTGAAAACAGTTGAGCTGCTTAATATTTTTTGTGGAAATCACCAAATATTTTGGGGGGAATTCTTTGATGAATAGAAAGTTCAAAAGAACAGCATTTACTTAAAATTATCAGTGTTGTTAATTAATCATGATTAATCCCACATAATATTAAGGTTTTTAAATATAGTCAAGTCACCTTTATATATCGCATTTAACAATACAGATTCTGTCAAAGCAGCTTTACTGTATTAAATAGGAAAACAGTATGTCAGTAATTCAGAAGGACAATAATAAATAGAATTTTTAGTTTATATTGCAATAATTTCACATTCAGTCTTCAAATTAATGTAGAAACAACATGAAACAGTATATTTTTAATATTTGTGTAATTGCATCTTTTTTTGTCACGTAAGGTGAGTATAACTGATACCAATATACTGACTGAAATTGTTTTTTTTTTTCCTAATATTTAACCATCAACTATATACCAATAACCACTGACCAACATTTAACCATTGACACATAAACCCATTTTTACCATCATAAATACCTGTGCCCTTTAGCAAGTGGGAAATATATGGAAATTGAAAAAAATGATCAAACACTAAATTCTAAATTAAATATAGATGAATCCTTAAAGCTACAGAAGTTATTGTTTTTATTTTTTGACTTTTGTTTTTGGATTAATAGACTTCACAGCAGCTGGGTTATTAGGTTATTTGGCTGCTATTACTTTAGGAGCTGCCGCTGCTGAATGTGACGTGGATCTGACATGCATGCTTGTAGTTTAATTTGCGCTTTAATATGAAATGATACAGTGTGCACCGCTGTATTTCTACGAACACAGTATAACGGCTGACAGGACAGGTCAATTTGTTACATTTGACAAGCGCCTGTCGCTGAGGCAAAGTGGAGTGCACGTTTGAAAGGTCTCCTATTTGATGTAGTCGTAAAGATGTTCTGCTTCTAAATAAATGCAATTCTTGTCAAGAAAAAGAGACAGAAGCAGCAGTTATGAGTGCGGTGGCCAACCCTAGCTCTGCCCCTGCGCTAACTGCGTTTAATATTTTTAAAAATGAATCGCCCATGTTAACGCTAATTTTGACAGCGCTAAAAATTCTACATTATAAATGTCACATTTGATCAATTTAATGTGTCTTTGCTGAATGAAACTATTAATATATTATAGATAGATTTTATGCAAATTATGACTGTAATGTCTTTACTGTCACTTTTAATCAATTTAATGCACCCTTGGTGAATCTTGCTGACCCCAAATGTTTTGAACAGCACAGATATATTTTTTCCTAGTTACTCTACAACTATAATGAAGAAAATAAATATTGCTTAAAAATATATTACCCTCGTGCATGCTGTCAGAAGAAAAAATACACAGTACAGTAGGTATTTTTAATGCTTAAGAAACAACAAATTCTGTGTAATGCAATTATTTTACAATGGAAAATCAACACATTGCAATTTCACAGCTTAATCAATATGATGCAAAAATATTTATGTTTTAATAGACCGTGTGGCTTGTTTCAGACTATGAATAAATTGAGCAGGAATTTAGACAGTTATTATATTGAAGTGATCATATTTGCATTAAGCTGCATCCATAGAAAATTGTCTTTTTCTATGTAGTATTTGTAATTTTCTGTTGCTACTCATAAACCATTGATAAATGTCAAATCATTTGTGTGTGTGTGTGCATTTGTAGTGAGTTCTATGAGAACTCGGCAGTGATGCTGGAGGAGGAGGGAGCCGTCATCGTTGGTCTCCTGGTGGGACTCAACGTCATAGATGCCAACCTATGTGTGAAGGGCGAGGACCTCGATACACAAGTATGAGCGTTGTGTATTGGCCATTTTTGTTAGCCTGCTGTCTAGCTTCGGTTTGAGAAATAATAATACCTTGTATTGGAATCCATAGGTTGGTGTAATAGACTTCTCCATGTACTTGAAGAACGACATTGATGACTACAGAAGTGAAGAAAGGTAGAAAGTATACTTAGTAGACAATAATGATCACATTAAATCATTATAATTACCTGGATGTATTATGCTGTTCAAATAACCTCAATTCTGAATATGTTTTGAATAGAAATGGGCAAATTGCAGCTATTTTGGATCAGAAGAACTATGTGGAGGAATTAAATAGGCAACTGAAGTAAGTTCATGCTCTTTCTAAAGCTTTTGTGATATGTTTAGCATCAGTGATTGCCTTTTAAAACTTTGATATAAGTGCTTATGAATTTTATCTAAAACTTTGTCTTGGTCAAAGTTCTACAGTTCAAGGCTTACAGGGACGTGTGGAGTCATTAGAAAAATCCAACTCCAAACTCATTGAAGAGGTACTGTTTGATTTCAAAAGAAAATGTGCCTTCTGTGAAATAGAAATGTTCTGTACTAGCTTGCTGTCATCTGTTTTATTACAGCTGGCAATAGCAAAAAACAACATAATTAAATTACAGGAAGAAAACCACCAACTCAGAACAGAAAATTCAGTCATTTTAATGAAAGCACAGCAGCGTCTTGAGGTATTTTTGTGTGGTTTTTCTTTGTTTGTATACAACATACATCATTCAGAAAGGCAGATTCATGCACACAAACTTACATCATTCTTATAAGCACTTATACTGTACATGTACTGTACTCTATTCAGGTTGCAGAAGGAGATTTGAACTGTGAGCTTGACACGTACAAGCAGTCAAGGCAAGGTCTGGATGAAATGTACAATGAAGCAAGACGCCAACTCAAAGAGGAGTGTCAACTCAGGCAGGTCTGTGTTTGTATACAAAAGAAACCTGCTGTTCAGATTGTGTGGTGGTACATTGGCACCTAGAAGAAGTCAAACCTGTTTTTGAATGTGCCTGTGCTCAAGGATGTGGAGAACGAGCTGGTTGTGCAGGTGAGCATGAAGCAAGAGATGGAAATGGCCATGAAACTGTTAGAAAAGGACATCCACGAAAAGCAGGACACTCTGATTGGACTTCGGCACCAGTTAGATGAAGTTAAAGCCATCAATGTGGAGATGTACCAAAAAATGCAGGTAAAGCATCTTTTATTAAGTGTCATTCACAGTTTGTGGTTAAAATATGTTGTAATCAGGTGATTTAAATATCAACAGTCTTCAGATGACAGCATGAGACAAAAAAATGACATGATCGCACGGTTGGAGGAGAAGACCAATCAGATAACGGCAACTATGAAACAACTAGAACAAAGGTGAGAAGCAGCTGCTAATTAATTTTGAATCATGTCAAGCGTAATGTTTAGTTGTCATACTCCTGAAGTGCATTGAGAACATTTTCAGTCTTTTTTGAGTGTTTCAAGAACCACCATATTTTGCAGAACCACACTACCAGTCAAAAGTTTTTGAACAGTAAGATTTTTAATGTTTTTTAAAGCAGTCTCTTCTGCTCACCAAGCCTGCATTTATATGATCCAAAGTACAGCAAAAACAGTACACCTTTGAAATAAAGTAACTCTTTTCTATTTGAAATTTTTTTTAAATGTAATTTATTCCTGTGATGGAGTTTTCAGCATCATTACTCCAGTCTTCAGTGTAACACAATCGTTCAGAAATCATTCTAATATGCTAATTTGCTGTTCAATAAACATTATTATTATTATTATTATTATTATTATTAATATCAATATTTAAAACCGCTGAATACATTTTTTCAGCATTCCTTGATGAATAGAAAGATCCAAAGATCAGCATATATCTGAAATAAAAAGCTTTTGTAACATTATATACTATACCATTCAAAAGCTTGGAGTCAGTATATATTTTTTTTCTTTTTGGGAAAGAAATGATAAAAATTAATACTTTTATTTAGCAAGGATGCTATAGATTTATCAAAAGTAATGATAAAGACATTTATAATGTTACAAAAGACTTCTATAAGATAAATGCTGTTATCAGAGAAACCTAAAAAAAATGTATTCAGCTGTTTTCAACATCATCATTATAATAATAACAAATGTTTTTTTAAGCAGCAAGTCAGAATATTAAAATGATTTCTAAAGGATTATGTGACTGGAGTAATGATGCTAAAAAAATCAGCTTTGAAATTACAGGAATAAATTACATTTTGAAATATATTCAAGTAGAAAAGAGTTATTTTAAATAGTAAAAAATATTTCAGAATTGTACTTTTTTTGCTGTACATTGGATAAAATAAATACAGGCTTGATGAGCAGAAGTGACAATCTTACTGTTCAAAAACTTTTGACTGGTAGTGTACTACCGTTTAAAAGTTGTTGTTTTTTTTTTTTTTTAAAGAAATAATTACTTTTGCACAGCAAGGGCACATTAAATTGATCAACGGTGACAGTAAAAACAATAATGTTACTATAGTTTTCTATTTCAAATTCTGAAAAAAATTTTGGATGATTTCTGAAGGATCATGTGACATTTAAGACTCGATTAATGGCTTCTAGAAATTTAACTTTGCCTTTACAGGAATAAAATGCATCTTAAAATATATTACAATTGAAAACAGATATTTTAATAGCAATAATATTTCATAATATTACAGTTTCAAAATATTAACAACCCCCAACTTTTGAACGGTAGTGCACCAGTGTAAATGCATTTCAGGATATGATATCTGCTTTTACAGACTAAATCAGATTAGTGCGCATTGATGGCGTCCAAACCATCAGTGCTTTTGTTTCATCAGTAGAACCGGTTTTCAGAGGCTCTAGAAGTGTTGGATACCTGATAGCATGCGAAGGACTTTGAATGCATGTATTTTGAAGGCGCACTGAATGGCTTTCTCTCATCTAACCGCTCATCCTTTAGCATTTGTGTTATTTTCTTGTGGTGACGTGGTGCTGTCATGTCCACTTCTTTGTCCACATGAATCATCCTTCCCTTTCTTCTCTGTTGATTTACCGCCATCGTATTTCTGATGTTTTATGACTGCACTGCTTAACAAGTTCTTAAAGCTTTGGGATGAATTTGAAATTCACTGATATTTACATCCTCTTTCCCTTTTTGTTCCCCTTTTCATTTCTTTTTTCTCATCTTCTCCCTTTCTTCTAATTCCATGTTTTTTCTCGATCGACAAATAGCGACAAAGACCTACTCAGCCAGACAAGAACTCTTGCAATGTCGTTTGTAAAATGCGCTAGCACAGATACCGAGCACCAATACAAACTTGTCAAAGATATTTCCTTCTGATATTAAGATACATTTGCTCTTTGTTACTTAACGCTAGCTGTGTGGATATGCAGTGTTCTTAAAAGAGATGAGTTGATCATTAATCACTAGCGCCCTTTTAAGTTTTATTTGATGATATTTACTGTTTTTCCACATACTATTTAGTGAGCAAATCTTTCATGTGGTTCTATAGCGTAAATATTTACCTGTAACATTTAACAATCAAAGAAACCACAAATATGATCTGTCTTTTATCACAGTCTTCAATAAATTTGATGTTTTCAACTACTCCCGACTGTTAATTATTTGTCAAAAAAACGTTTGAAAATCAAAGTAACCTCGACCCCTATGAAACTGCCGACTCATTTCAACTTTCTGGCTTTTCCCGCAGCGCAACATTTCTGTCGTCTGGCTCTGTATTTGTTCCCGCTCTATTGTGGCTGTTGAATTATGGCCATCTTTTTTTTTTGTCTCGCATATGTTCCAATACATTCCCGCCCATTCCATTACATTCAGAGCCGTAGTTTTACCCAGTTGGTTTGAATTACACCAGATTGCAGGATGCCGAGAGGGAACGTGCCAGTGCCGAAGACGGGGTGCGCAAATTCAAGCAGGACTTCACAAACAAAGCTGACAGTCTCCAAAAGCAGATTGCCCAGAGAGAGAAGCAAATGTATGTTTTTCGACGGCTATGGAAAATATTTGAAATTTTAGAATTTGTATTACAATGTTTCATTTATGCTCGAGTGGAAAATAGAAGTGGATTTTAATTGACACTTTTTGTTTAGGATGCAGCTGGAAACAGATTTGAAAATAGAGAGGGATTGGCGGCAGACACTACAGAGTGAATTAGAAAGAGAACGAGAGACCATCACCCAACTCACAGCTGAAGCACAGCAAATCAACGGACTCAAAAAAGTAAGATGAATTTCTTGTCTTGACAATGGCGAGAGAGAAACAGAATAGCTAATAAAGGGACAGTTCAACAAAAATGAAAATTCTGTCATTAATTACTCATCCTCATGTCGTTCCAAACCCGTAAGACCTTTGTTCATCTTCAGAACACAAATTAAGATACTTTTGATGAAATCCGAGAGCTTTCTGACCTTGCATAGACAACAACGCAAATACCACGTTCAAGGCCAAGAAAGACAGTAAGGACATTGTTTGGAACAACGTGAGGGTGAATAATTAATGACAGCTTTTTCATTTTTGGGTGAGCTATCCCTTTAAGTCCACAATAAATCTGTATGAGAACTAAGGTGAGAACTAACATCCTGTCTTGGACTCTGACGTGTCTTTGCTTCCTTTCAGGAGTTTCACAGGTTGCAGGATGAGAATACACAGCTGAAGGGAATTTGTGAGGAACAGGAACAGGCGCTGGAGGAGCTGGGCTGCAAACTCAGCGAGTATGTATGATTTAAATATCAGTGCCATTTGGGAACCTTCAAATCATGTTATTATTTTACTGATAAACACATTTTTCTTCAGGTCAAAGTTGAAAATCGAAGATATAAAAGAAGCCAACAAAGCACTTCAGGTTTGAAACATTGTTTGAGATAAACAAAAAAGGTCCTGGATGTGGTATACATCAAAGTACCATCTGAAACCACCACAGTGCTTTTTTTGTAAGGGAATTGTCAAAGTTTAATCTGTCTTGTGCAATTTAACATGGTCATATTAATAAACTGTTGATTTCAGGGTGGACAGGTCTGGCTGAAGGACAAAGATGCGACACATTGCAAGCTTTGTGAGAAGGAATTTTCAATCTCCAGAAGAAAGGTCAGAACCAAATTGCTATTCTGTAATACACAGCTGCGTCTCTATCACAGCCTGCTGTCCGTTCTCACACATCCACACTAATTCATCTGCTCTAAATAAAGAAATTTACTGGCACAAAGACCGTACTGGGTTTATGCACTTGGAAAACATTTCCAAATGAGAATTAGATGAAGCCTAAATAAAAGACTGGGTTGGCAAATGATGCTAAGTACTCTTGTAGTTGGGAAAAATTAGTAAATGCATCTTATTGCTCTTACTGTGAAGGATTCATCTGTACATGTTTATTTTTTTGGGTCCTCCTAATATTTAATCAAAATGTCATAATTTGATCCTCCAGCAAAACAGACTTCTTTCTGATGTTTCTTTCTGCCAGACTTTTAAACTGTGTTCCAATTCAGTGGCTGCATTTTGAAATAGAAAGTCTCATTCTGATTTTCTGAATTTGGACTTTTTTTCTCAAAATTGCATCAAATAAACTTGCAATTCTGAAAAAGTCATGATCTCGAGATTTAAAGGTAGGTAAAAATTATGAGATATAAACTCATATAAATTAGGAGAAAACTCACTATTGAGTTTATATCTTGCAATTCTAAGAAAAAAACGTTGAATTGCGAGTTTTCTATTTCTGTAATCCATTTCACTTTTATGTATGTCACAATACAGGAAAAAAATTATATTACTACTTCGGTTGTATTGAAATCATCAGATTGAAATATTTAACTCCCATGAAAAACAACTAAAAGGAAATTCCCCAGAGCAACTGTTTGGATGAATCTCAGAATATCAGTTGTGAAGATTCCATTGAGTCATTTTGAGTCGGATCCAAACCAAAAAAACAGGCCCCTTTAAAAAAAAAGTAAAAATTGTGAGTTTATATCACGCAATTGTGAGAAAAAAGTCAGACTTGTGAGGTTTTGGGGAAAATAAAAATGTATCTTGCCATTCCAAATTTATAACTCGTAACTGAGTTTATATCATGCAATTCTGAGAAAAAATCAGAAATGCAAAGAAACGTCAGAATTGCAAGATGCAAAATCGCATTTGCAAAAAAAATTATCTCACTATTCTGACTTCATAACTCACAAATGAGTTCATATCACACAATTCTGTGATATTTATATCATGCAATTCTGAGAAAAAAAAGTGGAATTGTGAGTTTATATCACACCATTCTGAGAAAAATCTAAATTGCGAGGAAAAGTCAGAATTGCAAGATGCAAACTTGCATCTCGATAAAATCGCGATAAAAGAACTTTTATCTAGCTATTCTGACTTTATAACTTGTGATTGAGTTTATATCGCACAATTCTGAGAAAAGTCAAAATTGTGAGTTTATAACATGCAATTCTGAGAAAAAAGTTAAATTGCAAGTTTATATCATGAAATTCTGAGAAACAAATTCTGAATTGCAAGATGTACACGCAATTGGAGAAAAAAAGTAGAACTATGAGATAAAAAGTCGCAATTACCTTTTTTTTTTTATTATTAAGTGGCAAAAATGGGCTTCCATAGATTTTTGTATGAAGGTTATAGTTTATTCCTTTTATTAAGTATAAAATGGACCAA
Source organism: Labeo rohita (assembly GCF_022985175.1). Lineage (NCBI taxonomy): Eukaryota > Metazoa > Chordata > Actinopteri > Cypriniformes > Cyprinidae > Labeo > Labeo rohita. The sequence goes on along the minus strand of NC_066881.1, from coordinate 16,429,396 downwards.
GAGGAACTTATTTAGACAGGTTGTGAATCCTGGTTTATTTTCATGCAGTTGAATCAGAGTTCACTTTAATAAAAGTCAAGTACTTATACATTGATATAAGCGCCAAGAACAATCTTCCATTGGCTAGACCTTCCCTTGTAACAGCGCTTGGTTTGACCTTTTACTTCTGAAGATGCAGCCCCTAAATTGGGACACGGCTTTAGTCTGCATAAGCCCCGTCCCTTTCATGAAATAAACTGCAAGCTGATATTCAGATCTGCCTCTGTCCAATCAACAACTAATGCACAGAAACTAGTCCTGCCAAGTATTATTTTCTGTTGTGATCATCCATTTCACTTGGATGTCGCAATATTTCCATTTTATCTTTAATAGGGGCCTCACTTTTTAACTTCCATGGAAAAACAACTAAAAGGAAATTCCCCAGAGCAGCTGTTTGGATAAAGATTCCACGAGTCATTTTGAGTCGGATCCAAACCAAAAAAGACAGCAGGCCCCTTTAATTGAAAGCTCTCTTGCTTGTGTTTGTTTGAACAGCACCACTGCAGGAACTGTGGGGAGATCTTCTGCAACGCCTGCTCGGATAACGAGCTCCCGCTCCCCGCGTCACCCAAACCCGTGAGAGTCTGCGACACCTGCCACGCTCTGCTCCTCCAGCGCTGCTCCTCCAACGCCACGTAAGATAGAAACGACAGCACAACGTAACAAGGGCCAAAATCAGCTTTAACTCACAGACTGCGCTGTCCCGCATCGTCAAAGTGACCAAAATGGATGCACCTGTTTCTCTGTGTTTGAAGTTTACATTTCACATAGGATAAAGCCTGTTGCCTCAGAGAAGACTTGTGGCATTTGTGCAGATGGCCAATGCAGTGTTGTTCACAGAGCGTGCAATGAAAGAAATGAGTTTACAAATGGGCTGCAAGTAGACCGATTTAGATTATTTATACTAGTACAAACACTCCCATGCATTGCAAGTATACTTTTGATATATAAGGGTGAACAGGTTTCATTCCTCAAAGCTCAAAAGTAAGCACATGCAGTTATTTAAAGGGATATAATTTCTTGAGCAATTATATTTCAGATTCAGTTGAAATACATAACCTTACATTCATGTGTGCCTGTATAACAAGCCAAACTGACAAATAAGGATTTGAAATGTTACTCTGAATTTAGATGGGCAAACAAATGTATGTGTATATAGAAGTAAAAAAATGTTGTCAGTGCTGCTCGAGAAGTGGATTCACGTCAAATAGCACAGAAATAATGTTTCTGAATATGGTGTTCAGGTTTCTTGTCTGCAAACGGTATTATTTCACAATTGCAGATTTCCCTTGGTACAGAACTGGAACACTACTCACTTTGAGTATTTGTGCTAACTTTATCTGGATAATTACTCAAAATACAACTGTTAACTTAATGTGAAGATTATGTATGAAAAAATACATACGCCTTAAATCACTAAAGTTGATTATAATTCCACGTCTCGTGTGATGGATTTTGGCATTGAGGTGCTGCATTATACGCACTATCATTTGGAGTCAGTAGGATGATTTGTTTTGTTGTTTTGTTTGCTTTGAAAGAAATTCAGCCGAATTGAATTTGAAAGAATTCAGCAAAGATGCATTAACCCTGCTAAGTGAACACAAGTTGCTTCAGTCTAGAAATGGTTCATCTTTAAATATTACTAATAATATAAAAGTTAATGTTGTTTACTTTATAAAAATCAGTGAAGATTTTACAGCTGAAAGCCTGTACCACAACCTGATGATGTTTTTGCACGTGGTAGATATTAGGCAGAGTCTAATTTTACCATTTATAAAAATAAGAAATATTTCTTGAGCACCAAATGAGCATATTAAAATGATTTCTGAAGGATCATGTGACACTGAAGACTGGAGTAATGGCTGCTAAAAATTGGCTTTCCCATCAAAGGAATAAATAATTTAAAATACATTATTTAATAGCCCTGTTGAAAAAAGGCTGGATAGGTAGGTTTTGATGCTGGGATGCTGGTTTATGCTGGTTCTTTGCTGGTCCTTAGCTGGTTTAAGCTGGTCCTGGACCAGCACATGACCAGCATAAACCAGCTAAAACCAGCATTAAAACCTACCTAACCAGCATATGCATATTTTTTTCAACATGGAAGGCTGCGTTTTGACGCTACTTTCACAATTCGATATTTGAAATATAAACATTTAAATGGTGGCCATCGTAAAAACCCTGGTGAAAAAACCAGCATATGCTGGTAGGTATGTTTTGATGCTGGTCTTATTGTCCAGCAACATGACCAGCTAAGACCAGCAAATATATATATATATATATATATATATATATAATGAATATGTTATATGGTGCTTATATTTAGCATTTTTCTAGCGGACTAACAAGTTTATGGTCACCAAATGTTTGTTTTCTGAGGTAAATGTGACGTTACCTGATATCAGGGTTGCCAGGTTTTCACAACAAAACCCGCCCAATTGCTACTCAAAACTAGTCCAAAAGTAGCCCAATCGCGTTCTGAGGGTCCCTGGTAAAAAAAAAAAAAAGCGTTCCGGAAGTAAATACACGTTTTTGGTGGGGTTCCTCTGGTAAAATTAGTATTATAGGGGCTAAATATTACGTTACTGGGGTCGCTTCAACCCGCGGACATGAAAAACAACCCGTGGCAATAGTATGAAAGTAGCCTAATTCCGCGGGAAAACCGCGGACTTGGCAACACTGCCTGACATTGCTCACAAGCTGTTATATTTACGTCTTTCCACGGTTGAAACACAGATTGAGCGAATACATGAGACAAAATACGGATTCGGTAAGTTATCATTTTTCTCTTAACATACCTTTAGACGTTCATTGATGTTTATTTAAGGCTGGATCTAATTAATCATGATCAGATGTCGGTTTACATGCGTTTCCCGCCGCTTTTCTTGAACAGGCGCTACATCGATCCGTCACTCCACATTAAACAGCGCCAAAACGCTGAATATTGTAATAAAATAGACAGTATTTGTAATCTCAAACTTTGTTTCTTAGCAAAAGTAACAAATCACAAAGCTTACTGCAGCAATGTTCCATTCATTAACTGAAAACAGGCTAGAATAATCGAGTCAAGATCGTTGTATAAATATGAGAATCGATTAAAATATATATATTTTAATACCCAGCCCTATTTAAACAGTTACATAATTTAAATTATTTGATAATTTTACTGTTTTATTGTATCTTTGTTTAAATAAATGCAGCCAAAACATTTAAAAAATCCTGCTGACCCTTCAGTTTTAAACAATAATATACAAAACTCAAGGCGACACAAATCTTCCTGTATTAAAATACAATACATAAATGGACTAGCGCCATATGTTTCATCTAGCTTAGACCAAACACAAGATATCACACTTTATTCTTACATTACAGTTGTCTTCAATGAACATTCTTAGGTCAAAAATAAAATATATCAATAAAAGGTTTTATTCCATGGATGTGTAAATTTCACAGGTTTCAATTAGAAATTTTACTGAGCAGCAAAAACAGGTAAACATCCAAAATGATGTTATTGCTTTGGGAAAGAAAATAAAAGTGCAATCTCACACACACAACTTGAGCTTCAAGCTATTCATACTCAGTTTTGAGTCAAAATACATACAAAGCGCATTTCTTTAGTTAGACTTTTACACAGAATGTCATATAAAATTCATTAAGCAAAATGTACAGTAGCCGGTCAATCTATATGCAACAGCTCAAATATATATATATATATATATTAGATATATAGATGGATTTAGATTCATTTTCTTCAAGCCTGGAAAATAGTTTGGGCATATTTCATAGGAACATGTGAAAACATATTCATATAAAAACCTTCCAAGCTGGAAGTTCCAACTTTGGGTTGAAAAGTGCATGAATTGTAAGCATCCTCAATACATCCCCCTTAGTCCACTTCCTCGCGAGCCCATACTGCCAGAGTTGCCATAGAAACCTCCTCCGCGGCCTGCAGTGTTTTTATGCCCCCAAAACAAAAGACATACATTTGAATGTTGTCTTCACACCTTTTCATCCATACACTTCAACAAACTATTACATAAGAATCTCTACACAGTAATACTAACCCATTTCAGACGGCCCACTTGAAGTTGAATTCAGGAAAAGCTCAATGTAACGATGCTCTGCAGAGCAGAAGACAGTACAGGGGTAGATGTAAAACTGAAAAAAATTAGGACAGCAGTACAGAGGTTGGAAATGGAGACAGCTTACGCATATGATTCTTGTCTTTTGACATGGCAGACACAGCATCTTCGTGAGATCCGAACTCAACGTCTGCCTCTCCTGTAGACTTTCCATTAGGTCCTACATCAATATGCACCCTTACGGGAATTAAAGGGGCAAAAAACTGAAAAAAAGACAAAACATTCACACAAAGTCAATTATACTTTACTATAACACAAAATATATCCACAAAAATGGAAACGCTTTGGTGTTTCTTACATGTGCAATATCCGCTTCTGTAGCGCGGAACGGTAGGCCTCTCATGTGCACAAAATGGCCGCTGTGAAAGCCTGAGTTTGAATCGCTGCTGTAGCCGTGACCCCCCATTCTTCCTCTTCCTCTGTCATCACGTACACGCTCTTCAAACATGCCGTTACCAAAGCAGTAGTTGTTAAAGCCATTGTAGTTGTCAAACCCACCATATCCTTATGAAGGAGAGACAAATCAATACTTTTAGGTCACTTCCTGTCAGTGACAGAACTATTCAAAAGTTTGAGGGTTTTTTTTTTTTGAAGAAAAACTGCTTTACTAAAGCAAAATTTATTTGATCAAAAATACAGTAAAAAGTAGCAATATTGTGAAATATTATTACTATTTAAAGCTTAATTTTCCATTACTTCCGTCTTCAGTATCACGCGATCCTTCAGAAATCATTCTAATATGCTGATTTGCTGCTCAAGAAATATTTTTTATTTTTTAAAAGGGTAAGAAAAGGGTTTTAATGATTATTTGATTAATCAGCATTTATTTAAAAAATAGTCTTTTGTAGTGTTATAAATGTTTTACTGTAATTTTTGATCAATTTAATCCACCTTCTAGTCTATTGGTTACTATCCATCTTCTTAAAGAATTAGTTTCCAGAATTAAAATTTATATAGTGGACTTCAGTGTTGGCCAACTGGTTGAAGGTGCAAATTAGTTTCAGTGCAGTTTCAAAGGGCTCTACACGATCCCAGCTGAGGAATATGGGTCTTATCTAGTGAAACAATCATTAATTTTCTAAAAAACAAGAATTTATATACTTTTTACCCACAAATGCACTAGACTGACCTAATGCATTACGTAATCAGGTTGGAAAGGTCACGGATGGCGTAGCCAGAAGTACCAACCCAGTGTTTACAAAGCGAACATGCAAAGAAAGTCAAACCCTTTACAAAAAAAAAAAGAAAAGAAAAACGTCAGACCATTTTGAAGGCCGAGAACAAAATGCCCTACTCTGCCTTTTTGAACCGAAGTACACAGGCGAAGAATTAACCATGCGTGACCTTTCCAACGTGATTACACATTGTGTGAAGATGCACATCGCAGAGCTAACGCAAGATGAGCTTTTTTGTTTTTTTTTTAGAAAACGACAGATGGTTTCACGAGATAAGACCCTTATTCCTCATCTGAGATTGTGTAGAGCCCTTTGAAGCTGTACTGAAAATGTAATTTGGACTATCAACCCGCCACCTTTGAAGTCCGAGTTAGTAAAGCATACCGCCACTGTAACCGCCTCCGCTGCGCATCTGGTCCAGGACGGCACCTCCCCTTCCTGGTCCGGGCCCAAAGAAGCCTCCACGTCCCATCATGGGTCTGTCATATGGACTAGGCCTCTGTCCCATCATCCTTCGCGGTACTTCGTAGTATGCACGCATTTCATTTCTGCTGCTTTTGAATATCTCTATGTACCTGAGTTTATTTTGAAATGCAATGTGTTAATAAACGCACAGGCTGGTGAAGGTTAAACAGCAATGAGGAGGATTTGGGGCCAACTGACTAAATTCATTAAGGCATCACAATAACTGGCAGGTTATTGTCAGTTATTGACCAGAGGGAGAAGTAGCAAGTGTCTGAAATTCTGCCTGTAGTATAAGTCATAAAATTTAACTGCATCTAAAAGCCAATTTTAGACAGAAACAGAATCTTAAAAGTATTGTCAAGTGCCTGTTACAAAAAGGCTCCTTTGCTTCTGCCGTATGTGTTGCCCAACGACATTATGAAATAAAATTTCTGCCTTTTTTTGTCTTCTCATGACACAGTATAAAGTGAAATTAAACATTTCAAGTGTAATAACATGATCATACCATCTTTTTCCAGAGCAGAAAGATGCATGACCCCCCACCCCACATTTAGAGATAGCATTAGCACCCAGCCCAGTCTTGCCGGCCCCACCTGTGCCCTATTCTTTCCTTGTGTTTCCCCAGAGCCTTTTCTGCTATCTCCTTTGAGGCAAACTGCACGAAGGCTTCCCCTGTGCTCCTCCCCTGGTAGTCCATCGGCAATGTTATCCCATTTGGCACGATTTTCAACCCTTTAACCCAAGGACAAATAACCCCACATGGGGAGACATGTTAAAGAGCCGCAACATTCTCATCTGCAGAAAATACATCCCCACCCAGTTGAACCCCTAAATCATTCCCTATGTCAGACAAAAAACCCTAGAGCACACCACAAAGGATAAACCCATGAAATTAAAATCAAGAAATTATAGCACAGCTGCCTCGGTGATGCTTATAAATAATGTTATATATAAACAAAACATGCTTAGTAATCTGTTGATATGACAGTTCAAAATATGATCTGACTGACTATATAAAGATATAAAGGAAAAACTGGCATGATTCAAAAAACACAACCTACAAAACACAATTTTCAGTAGTTTGAAAAAGACATCCTAGCAATACCTGCAAGTCTAGGAGGTGCTGAAGTGAAACATCAGATGTACCTGAAAAGAACTGTACAATTTCTTCTTTACTGCAGCCGAACGGCAGGCCTCTTAGACGTAACATGCAACCGCTGCTGCTGTCATAGTCTGTGGGACCGGAGCGTTTCAGCACCCAATCCATCTCACTACGGTTTGACTTGAACACTGTGAAAAGGGTCAAGAGTTAGACAATTAATTAATTCTATATTTTGACAAGTAAATGCACACACGTCATCTGCTATATGAAATCAGCATAAAACAGATTTTGCAATCTTTTCTTTCCTATAATGATGCATATCTGATCGAAGAACAGGAATGTACCTTCGATGTAACGATGTCCCATGTATTTACGATCTTTTGCCAAAGCCTTTTTAAAGTCCTCCGATGTCTTCAGCTCTACAAACGCCTCTCCACTCGGCCTTCCCTCTTTGGAGAAGGTAAAACACACCCCATTCACTTTACCTACAATGTCACAGTCTGGAAATTAAAAAAAGGAAAATCACAATTGCGGCTCTTTTTCTGTAAACTCGCAGAGCGATACAAAAGATGCTTTCAGTTTGAGAGTTTGCATACCAGAGAAAAAGGAGGCCACTTCCTCTTGTGTGCATGACCAAGGTAAACCACGGATCCGTACCACATATCCTTCATCATTATTATGAGACATGTTTACCTCCTCAGGACTGTATCTGAAAAAGAAATTAATGTAACACATGGTCCATGCCTGTAAACCTAGTGAGCTGCGTGCCTAAAATCGATTAAAATCGTTTTTTTCTGTCTTTACAACCTTGGCAGTGTATCAACACTAGTAATTATCTACCTAGACAGCACTGTGTTAATTAGTCAGTACTCTCAACTCGATCAAAATAGTTTGTATACGTTGGCAGTGCAACAAACCGAAAGCATTTTAAGTTATTTCAGCACAGTTCGAAATGTTATAACGCATGTGTGACGCCAAAAAATGCTGTCTAGGTAGTCAACTCAATATATATTGAGACACAGCCTTGTCAATAGTCACATTCTTCCTTCGAGAGATTAAAGGACAAACAATAATGACATTTCACAAAAACGCAACATGTTTTGGTGTAGTTAGGAATACTGACTTGTATAAATCAGTTGACACCTTATATTAAACGTCAATTTAAGTTAGTTAGCTAGCCAGACAACCACTACCGGTAGGTCAAAATACAGCAACGTTAGGGTTTTAAACTTAAGAACAAGCTAACATGGTACATGTTATATATAGCATTCGGAAAACAGTTCGGTCGTGTGTCAAACAAACCGCAAACGACAAACGAAACTGATTAACTTTAAGCACAACGACTAACATTAGCGAGATATTCTTCTGACAGGAATCAACGACCGACAAGTTGACAGTTTCTGGAACAAAAACCGCCACTTCCGCGATCCGAAGTAGACAAAATATATTCTCCATTGAATGTAAATGATCAACTTATACATGAAAAGTTAAATATGAAGAAATATATAGATGAATATCAAATAGCTTCTCACCGTCAAGCGCCCGTCCTCTCAGGTAACCCTGAACGACAGTCCAGTGGTCCAGATAGTCGAACTCTCGCGAGAACGCGGCCTGTCAGAGGACATTGACCTCGCTGCAGGCGCACCGAACGGTCTGATGTGTGAGCAGAAGCTCCAAGCGCATGTGGCGCATGCTTACGAAAGGATCATCCAACGTAATCAATAGGGTTATACTTAATCCTGCACAATACTGCAATATGGCACATTTGAGCGCTCCAGACACACAATAAGGCCATGTGTACTACCGCGAGAGACTATCTGCAGTTCTGTATAAACAAACACAGCTGTGGGAAGACTGTGAAACCCAGTAAAGCTATTTACAACTATCACTTTGATTTTTTCTTCTTAATAACAGTTTTGAATGGTCCAACATAAAAAGAAAATGAATTAAACATGTTTTAGTTTCTGACTGTGTTGATAGTGAAAAATTCAACAATGCAAGTATTAATATTGCAACTGAATTGGAAAAAAATAATGTAATATGAAGCATTATATTTCCACTCATGAAAACACTTGATGCAAGTCACCACAAAAATTAGATTTTAAGATCACATGCGAGCTAACTGAGCAAAGAGAGGTTTTTCTCTTTTCCTTTTTTTTTTCTTCAAAGGAATCACGTATGTCATAAACCTATGATACTGTCTTACATGATTCAACTGTACATCATGCTACACCCAAATTGCATACTGTTATTTAAATAAACAAAACTGCAGACTACTTTTTTGGAGACTAGTTGTATTTTAATTAAATTAATATAGTAGGTTTATCCATGGTTTTGGTGATGATTTTAGTAGTCGAAGTTAATTAAACATTTTGTGTACTACTATATGCATTTATCCGCTGAGTATGAATCTTCTGTTAAAAGATGTATATGCTTCCTATTAAAGGGGTCATGACATGAGAAATCAAATTTGCCTTGATCTTTTGAAAAATAAGAGGTCTTTGTACCATTAAAACATCCTGCAAGTTTCATATCTTAAAATCTCCTCCTCTTTATAAACAAAGCTGTTATTTAATCAAGCTCCAAAAACAGCTCGTTTGGATCCGAGGTGCCAGGGTGACGTCACCTGGACACAGTTATTTGCATAAACACTGCCTCCAGAGCAACACGTCAACAAATAGTCTTCGTCTCACCATAGGCCCCGCCCACTGGCGTTCAGTGCCTTAACCGCTTGACACTTGATTACACAGAATGTGAGTGTCACTGCCGCTATCTTGTCTACACTGAATGTAGTATACAGATGCGCGTTCACTTTCTGACAGTCCACATGCTTGAGTCTGTCATCAGTAGGACAAATGCAATGAACGGACATTTGCTTTGATGCGTTTGGTTTAAACAGCTCGTTCACATCTTTGTACAGATATCAGAAGAGTCCCAGTGTAAGGAACAAATGGATAGTTTACTTGTAATGGCATCCTGGATCGTGTCAGAAAAATGTTTGGACTTCGGAGCATGTTGTTTTGAAAACAAGGCACAATATCATGGAGAGTTTACAAAAAAATATTTGTTGAAAGATGAAGCGGTACTAGATCTGACTGCAGCTGCATCACAAACGGTAAGTAAATTATCTTATAATGCTTTGTCTGGAAATGACCGTTTTATTTTGATTATGTTGTTAAAACACCTACATGCAATAGTGAGGTGGCGGGGCATTCATACTGTTTCCTATGCAGTGATGTTGGCCAATCAGAACACTGGCAGATTACTGACTGAAGTCTTAAAGGACAAGCCCCTGTCTTTAAAGAGAGAGTCAGAATGAGGGTTGAAAATTATTTTTCCAAAATTTGTTGATCTATGATCTATATAATGATCTATTATTATCATTGTAAGTAAACCTCATGGAACATATTAAAATGATTTTTAAAAATCTATGACCCCTTTAAGTTACTGTTGTATAGTGGTCATCTGAACTAAATGCTGCTGAATACGCGGCCTGCCAAAGTATTTATAGACAGGATCAGCAGAGCTGACGTTCTAAGTTTGGATCATATGCAGGGAGGCACATCGAGTCATTCATAGCACTGGACTATGAATTGCTAAACGTCACACTAAACTTGTTACAGCTGTTTTACGCTCCAGTAGAAGTAATGGAGATTCCAATATTTACTGTTGATTCTTTTACTAATATACCTTTCAAAGGTAATCCTGCTGCAGTATGTCTCATAGAGAATGTAAGTATTACAATGCAGACAGTGTTATGTTTTTATTGTTTAAACATGTTATGAAAGTCAGAATCTGAAATGTTTCTCTGTAATACATTTAGGAGCTGCGAGATGATCTTTGTCAGAGCATTGCTGCTGAGATGAATATATCAGAGACGGCTTTCATTACAAGAAAGAATTCTATGGATTTCTCCTCAGGTATTCTGCGCCGAGATGCATGTTGAAATACTCAACCCTGATTTACAAGTCTGCGTTTGGTTTTGATATATTTTAAAAGGTGCAAGGTTTGGATTACGCTGGTTTACTCCCACAACTGAGATGCCATTATGTGGACATGCAACGCTGGCCTCAGCAGCAGTGCTCTTTTACCTTAAAAGTAAGAAACACTCATTCTTACATTAATTTTTACCAATGACAATGGACTGTGACTATTCTAAAAGCACATATCATCACACAGAAAATGTCAACCATGAAATAGTGTTTGAAACTAGGAGTGGGGAGCTTTATGTGCGCCAGGATGAAGAATCTCTAATAATGGACTTTCCCTTAAACACACCAAAACCCCAGGTATGATCAAGCCATGATTAATCAAGTAGTGTTTCTTGATCTGAGTTCACTGAGTTTTGTATGTTTTATTTGCAGGATCAACATGAAATCAAGGACCTTTTGAAAGTAAGTTAGCCAGGGGAGTAATTTAACATTATACTAGGTTTTTAATATGACATGAGGAAAAACAAGCTTTTATGTGCATTTTCAGGCTGTAGTAGGAAACGTACCCATTCAGGATGTGTGCTTCAATCCAACCACAAGGAATCTGTTGATTCGTCTGGCTGACACTTGCGACAGGTACTGCTGGACATTCAGACACTGAATATAACAAGGAAGAAAATTATACTGAGGTTAGCATTGTATTTATGAATACAGGGGTCACTGATTCATTGATTCACCTTTTTAACTTTAGTTAGTGTGTAATGATGGTGTTTGAGCATAAACAACATTGCAGTTATGATTCTCAAAAGTTGGTTCTGTGTTTGATTTGGCCACTGTAGTAAAACCTGTTAGTCTTCATAATGGGCTTGTAGTTCTGGCAACAGATATTTGGCCACAAATGACAAAATTAACGGTGCTATACAGTCAACATGTGATCACTGCAGTTTTACAGTCTGCAATCAAATAATCCCTTTGAGGATTTTAGTATCATTTGTTAGAATGATTATATGAAAAGCATGGATATTTTGTGCATGTAAGAAGCTCTGGGTCTGATTCGGGCTCTGATAAGGAGGTATTGACATCACTGTTTACAATACACCAGAGCACATGCAACTATTGTAATAAGCATTTCCGAACAACATGCACTAGGCGGTTAACGAATCACAACACATTGGGCAAGCTAACCAATCTGAGAACTTTGTGAATTTCTAAGGGAGGGGCTTCATAGAACCAGGAACTCAACAGATCGTTTTAGGAGAATGGAAAAAGCGGTGTAGAATAAAGGTAAAATATATGTGACCCTGGACCACAAAACCAGTCTTAAGTCGCTGGGGTTTATTTGTAGCAATAGCCAAAAATATATTGTATGGGTCAAAATTATTGATTTTTCTTTTATGGCAAAAATCATTAGGAAATTAAGTAAAGATCATGTTCCATGAAGATATTTTGTAAAATTCCTACTGTAAATGTATGAAAATTTAATTTTTGATTAGTAATATACATTGTTAAGAACATTATTTGAAGAACTTTAAAGGTGATTTTCTCAGTATTTAGATTTTTTTGCACCATAAGATTCATGATTTTTAAATAGTTGTATCTCGGCCAAATATTGTCCTATCATAATGAACAATAGATCAATGAAAAGCTTATTTATTCAGCTTTCATATATGTATAAATCTCAATTTTGAAAAAATGACCCTTACGACTGGTTTTGTGATCCAGGGTCACATATGAGAAATAACGTAATTTTTTTAAAAACGAAGCATGAACATGTTACAGTGCACCCCATAAACACATTCAAGCCTTCGAAAATAGACAGTCGACCACCCATTTAAATGAGATGAATAATGTCAAGAGAGAAACAGATACAATTAGCTCAAAGCAAAAAGGGAATCTATTGCAAATTTCATGTCAAGTACATTTTAAAGCAATAGTCAATAGACTAGAAATAATGGTATGTTTGTAATAATGTGCAAAAAGGCAGTTTATTTTTGTATCTAGATCATGCAAGGCCGTTGACTGCTTGTTGTTGGTAGATCCGAACTTACATCTTTGAAGCCTGAAGCAGAAGCTCTGCTGAAAAATGAATCCACTGGAAAAATTAAAGGTGTCATTGTTACAATGAAGGGAGCTCCGACCGCACAGCCTGAATATGACTTCTATTCCCGTTACTTTTCTCCTTGGGTTGGGGTCCTTGAAGATCCAGTCTGTGGTGAGCTGAAATCATCACATAATTCTCAAAATACAGCAACCTACAATAAATAAAGGCGAAATCTAGCAGTTTTCACACGTTAATGTAAAGCCATGAATTCAAATAGGTTAGAAATGCAAATGCACAATTATAGTCATAAATTTCATATGAATTTGTTTCCTGCTTTAAAAGACTAATATTTATTTCTTAAAGGGTCTGCACATACAGTTCTTGCTGGCTACTGGTCTGAAAAGCAGAACAAAAAGAAAATGTTGGGTAAATTTTCAAAAAAAATTCATAATGACATTAGTTCACATGAATGATTTAATTAAACAGTTTGCTCAAAAAGCTTGAATAAAATGCACAATAAGGTTTCTGTTTGTCTTTGGGGTTTTTTTCAGCCTATCAGTGCTCCAGGCGTGGAGGAGAGCTGGGGCTGGAGATTAGGGATGATGGTCGAGTCAACATCATTGGTCGGGCACAGATCATTCTTCAGGGAACTCTTAAAATCTAGACAACCTGCAAAACCCTCTCACTGAATGTGTTCATAGCTTAATGAAAATAAGTCCATTTTGTTTCTCAAAGATGTTTCAACCACTGAATTCGCAAATACAAAATAAAAGTGATTTGGTTTTAAAAGTCTGTAAATCTGAATGGGTGTTTTATACATTTTATTGCAGAACATTAATAAAATTGTCTGCAAGAAAAGTGTAGATCTGATATTGATCCTGGATGTATCAAACCAGGGTTACAGTCATAGGGAGAAACTAAAGCGAGACATCAGATGGTTAACTGAACATCACTCATCAGGCATTGATCATCCTGCAGGGGGATCCCAGAAACTGTTCTGATTAATGGCTACCAGCTGCCTTTCATTTAGAAAGTATAATAAAGTCTACACATTTTCAAAGAAAAGGCATTTACAAGAAAATACCAGTACGTGAAAATGCCATCGACAAAGAACAATACTGCAACTGATTCAGTGTAGAAAATATATATATATATATATAAATATATAAATATATATATATATATATATATATAGATCTGTCCCTTTAAAGATAGCCATTATATCATTAGGGTCAAAGTCTAACTTGATTTTAAATAGGCTTGTGGCTCTAAAAAAAAAAACTTAAAAAGGTGCCAGGAAAAACCCTAGAGAGCTGAAGAGCTGTAAACAATGGAGATTCCAATATTTATTGTTGATGCTTTTACCAATGTGCCTTTCAAAGGTAATCCTGCTGCAGTATGTCTCTTAGAGAATGTGAGTATTAAAAAAAAAGTTATTAATGGTAATAGAATCTAAAAGTGTTTGCACTTCATGATATTATAAAATGTTTCTCTATAATTTATTCAGGAGCTGCAAGATGATCTTTATCAGAGCATTGCTGCTGAGATGAATTTTTCAGCGACTGCTTTCATCACAAGACGGGATTCTATGGATTTTTCTTCAGGTCTGATTAACATATGTCTGCTTTAGTACTTAGAAGTACCTTTTATTATCTATAATAGTTCTACTTAATCCAGAGGTGTCCAAAGTTCGGTCTATTGATATGTGACCGCATTACATAATTTACAAATCATTACTTTTCTCAATTTCAACACAAGGTAATAGCATTAGATGTTAGGCCAGATATAACAGTGTCACATGTAGCAGTAATAAGTGATTTGTTAACTCATGTGCGCTGCCCTTTCTTTAGCATACGAGCAGTGTTGCCAAGATCATATGCACGATTGCTTTCCTCGTTTTAGACAAGCCAGCTCAGTCATTTCCGGTCAGCTGTACTGTGCCGTAAAAGGAGTGCCCTTTGCTCATTTTCTCTACATAATCCATTCACAATGTGAAGAAAGTTTTGTCTAAGAAGACCAAACTTCCATGTATACCGTTTGAAGAATGACAAATGCGAGTGTAAAAATTCTGAGTAAATCTGCTAAACATGCAGTGAGTCATTGCTATGATTGATAGTAATAACAGAACGAAACATCTGACAAGCCCACGTCAAAAACAGAGCTGTGCATTAAATGATTCAGACTAAGTTCAGAGTAACAAAACTACAGCAGTAATGTCAGACCTAGTAGCCTTGTGGGCAGCGCACTCTTGCATCCCAAGTTTGATTCCTGACTCACGGATCTTTCCCAATCCTCCCCCCAATCTCTCTCCCACTTCACTTCCTGTCCGTTCTGATCTGTAATAAAGGCAAAAATGCCAAAAAAAAAAAAAACCTACAGCAGTAACAAGTTTGTGTTGGTTAAATATAGGCTATTTAATAGCTTTTACAGTTCAAGATAAAACTTAAAAGATGTAGTTATTAAATTAAATCTAAAATATTTCAAATTCATATTGATTCATATTGAATGCATTATTTAACATTATTTACTCCATAGACTGCCACTTGAAAACTATCATTTTCTGTCACTAGATAGGCTCTGCCCATAAAAAACGTCATCCCTGTTTCGGTTCTGTAAGACTATCCCACCATCTAACATCAAATTCGTTGAATAACAGTGCTTATCGCTGGGTGACAAGATCTTGTAATATGTGGAAAACATCTTGAAAATGACATAATCAATATAATCTATACTCTTTTTAAATCTATCTATTTTGTACCGTATCCGTGTAATTCTCTAGCTGTAAAGGCCATCTCTCCCGGGTTTCCTGCAACCATGATGCACGCACATCCCGAATGTTTACAAACCTATAATTGGTCTATAGCACATATAAAATGAGCTTTACCGGAAGTTTATGAGCTGGCTTATCGGAAGTTCTAAAGAAAGCTCCATGCATAACACTTGCCGTGGGTTGTTTTTCGTGTCGGCAAGTCAAAGCGACCCCAATAAGGTAATATTTAGCCCCTGGAATGCTAATTTGACCAGGGGAACAACACCAAAAAACTTGTATTTTACCCCGCCGGAATGTGACTTTTAATGGGGACCCCCCTCAAAAGGCAATTGGGCTACTTTTGGGCTAGTTTTGAGTTAGCAATTGGGCGGGTTTTGTTCCTAAGAGAAGAGAAGAGAAGAGAAGAGAAGAGAAGAGAAGAGAAGAGAAGAGAAGAGAAGAGAATTCCTAAATGCACCAAAAGTGGAACAGCGCTACTTGTGTGAACCGCGCTGCATGAACCATTATTAGCCCTGCCCAGTGTTGAAGAGGTCTCCGATACAAACCATAAATGTTGCGGTGATTTAAAGGGGTCATCGGATGCAAACTGCACTTTTACATGTTGTTTGAACATTAATGTGCGTTGGCAGTGTATATATAAATCTACACCCTATAATGATTAAAATCCATGCACTGATTTTTAATTAATCTGTAAAAATAATATCCCCTTTTTCAAATGAGCCATTCTCTCACTGACAGAGGCCGCTCCCACGATAGTTGATTGACACGAGCCTCTTACCTCAGATCACCTGTAACAGTCCAACCTCCATTGTTTCAATGCCAGAGCAGGGATGTAAATTAGACAAGAATATCTCCGATTGAGCCATTGAGATGTTGTGTTGCTGGATGTAATAATGAACATAGCGGTCGTCATTTACTCCCAACATCTGAGCTGCTGAAGATGCAGTGGATTATGTTTGTTTGTTAAGGGAATGCACCTCCTAATCTACATAAATGCGTCTATGTTCGCGCAAATCATTCCTGATCCAGCTAAACCTACAGCAGAAGTGAGTACAAGGGTTTTTTTTATGAATCTCTGCAATCACCTTTCCTAATAACGTGCTAGTTAGCAAGTTTCGCAGCTAAATGCGGCTAAAGTAAACAATCTCTCACAGCAGCAGAGAGAAGAGAGGGGTGGGGCAAGCAGAGCTAATTTGCATTTAAAAGAACAGTCCCTCAGAATGGGATGATTTTTTGCAGAGCTCATTTTGACCTTTCTTGACCTTTTTCAAGGTAAAAAGGGTGTTGTTTTACACAACCATTGAGAATTTTTATCCAAAGTATATTATAGACTTTTCATTAAGACCCTAAAGAATCATATCAACTTGTGGAAAATGGGCATCTGATGACCCCTTTAAACAAGTTTAAAGGCAGATGAAACAGCGCTGACATTCTCAACAACACTGACACGAAAAACAGGAGAAATGTAACAATCCAGTTTATTTACGATGGATTTACTGTAAAACTAACTGTAGCTGTGGTAGGCTATTGTGTCAGAAATGTAGGACATTCATATCGAATTGTAATATATTAATTTAGACATGTAGGCTTACTGAATGTAATTAAGAGAGTAAAGAAATATAGGCCAAATTGCAGATGTTTTTAATATAAGCAGTTATGTGCATTTCTTTTTATACAAAAATGTGTTTACAGACTAAATATCATATAGCTATTCTAGATATATAATAACTAAAATTTTGCCATTTAATTATTAATTTTATTTTATAATACAATTCAAGCAACTGCTACTGTCTACTCCCATTTGTTTTTTTTGTTTTGTTTTTGTTTTTTTTGATGTGTCCACATCATCCAATCTGGCCCGGTTTAAAAAAAAAAAAGTTTGGACACCCCTGATCTAGTGGAAACCTAGCCTAATTTTTCTTAATATACACATTTATTTAAAAAAAAAAAAAAAAAAAGAAAAAAAAAAAAAACATGATTTGTTGTAGAATTATTTGATATATTTTAAAAGGTGCAAGGTTTGGATTACGCTGGTTTACCCCCACATGTGAAGCTTCTATATGTGGACATGGAACACAGGCCTCAGCAGCAGTGCTCTTTTACCTTAAAAGTAAGAAACACTAATTCTTACATTAATCTTTTACCAAAGACAATGGACTGTGACTATTTTAAAAGCACAATATCATCACACAGAAAATGTCAACCCTGTACTGGAGTTTGAGACTATGAGTGGGGAGCTTTATGTGCGCCGGGATGAGGAATCTCTAATAATGGACTTTCCCTTAAACACACCAAAACCCCAGGTATGACCAAAACACCTTGTGGACCCTTTCTCTGATAAAACTCATATAGACCTGGTTTCACAGACAGGGCTTAGACTAAGCCAGGATTAGGCCATAGTTCAATTAGGACATTTAAGTAATTTTCGTAAAAGTGCCTTAGAAAAAAAACATTACTGGTGTGTATATTAAGACAAAATAAAGTCCTTGTCTGTGAAACCAGGGGATAGTCTTTCATGATTAATCAAGTAACGTTTCTTGATCCGAGTTTATTTTATTTGCAGGATCAACATGAAATCAAGGATCTTTTGAAAGTAAGTCAGCCAGTGTGTAATTTTACATTAGGGTTTTAATATGAGATAAGGAAAAACAAGCTTTTATGTGCATTTTCAGGCCGCAGTAGGAAACGTACCCATTCAGGATGTGTGCTTCAATCCAAAAACAAGTAATCTGTTGATTCGTCTGGCTGACACTTGCGACAGGTACTGCTGGACATTCAGACGCTGAATATAACAAGGAAGAAAATTATACTGAGGATGGCATTGTATCTGTGGATATTGCATGAGATGAATAATGTCAAAAGAGAAACAGAAGACTACTAGCTCCAAACAAAAAGAGAATCTATTGCAAATTTTATGTCAAGTACATTTTAATGCAATAGTCAAGAGACTAGAATAAATAGTATGTTGGTAATATTGTCCAAAAAGGCAGTTTATTTTTGTATCTAGATCATGCAAGGTTGTTGACTGTTTGTTGTTGGTAGATCTGCACTTACATCTTTGAAGCCTGAAGCAGAAGCTCTGCTGAAAAATGAATCCACTGGGAAAATTAAAGGTGTCATTGTTACAATGAAGGGAGCTCCGACCGCACAGCCTGGATATGACATCTATTCCCGTTATTTTGCTCCTTGGCTTGGGGTCCATGAAGATCCAGTCTGTGGTGAGCTGAAATCATCACATAATTCTCAAAATGCAGCAAATGTTTTTTACCGAAATCTGTAAAAGTTTCTGCATGTGAATGTAAAGCCATGAATTCAAATAGTTTAGAAATGCAAATGCAAAGTTAGAGTCATCATTATAAATTTCACATGAATTTGCTTTAAAAGATGAATAATTATTTCTCAAAGGTTCTGCACATACAGTTCTTGCTGCCTACTGGTCTGAAAAGCTGAGCAAAAAGAAACTGTTGGGTAAAAGCCTTTTTATTTTCTTTCCTGTACTGGAGAATCAAAGGAAATTCATGATGACAGTAATTCACATGAATGACTTAATTTTTTCTCAAAAATCTTAAATAAAATGCACAGTAAAGGTTCCGGTTTGTTTTTTTGTTTTTATTTTTTTCAGCCTACCAGTGCTCCAGCCGTGGAGGAGAGCTGGGGCTGGAGATTAGGGATGATGGTCGAGTCAACATCATTGGTCGGACACAGATCATTCTTCAGGGAACTCTTAAAATCTAGACAACCTGCAAAACCTTCTCACTGAATGTGTTCATGAAAATGCAAATCTGCAAACTGATGTTTTATTCACTGAATGGGCAAATACAAAATAAAATGTAAATTTGAACGGTTGTTTTAGTCATTTTATTGCAGAATATTAATAAAATTGTCTACTGGGCAGAGTAATGGAAGATCTTCAGATATTGATCCAGGATGTAGCAAACCAGGGTTACAGTCATAGGGAGAAACTAAAGCGAGAGATCAGAGATGACGGTTGACTGAACATCACTCATCAGGCATTGTTTATCCTGCAGGGGAATCCCAGAAACTGTTCTGATGGATGGCTACCAGCTGCGTTTCATTTAGATTGTATAATAAAGTCTACTCATCTTTTAAGACAATAAAAGGTATTTACAAGAAAATACCAATAGGTGAAAATGCATTTTAAATTAATATTAATCATAAATTAATAAATTACCATTACAGTCTTTTCCACTCTATTTTACAGATCACATGACAGTAAAAAGTTGGTCTAAAAAGACATTTTGAAATCTTGGGTCTGTCCCTTTAAAGTGAGCCATTACATCATTAGGGTCAAAGTCTAATTGATTTAAATATAGCTCTAAAAAAACTAAAAGGTGCAAGAAAAAACGAAAGAGCTGAAGAGCTGTAAACAATGGAGATTCCAATATTTACTGTTGATGCTTTTACCAATGTGCCTTTCAAAGGTAATCCTGCTGCAGTATGTCTCATAGAGAATGTAAGTATTACACTGCACAAGACAGTCTTTTATATACGTTATCTTTACAGTGTATAGATTAGTTATTCATGGTAATAAAATCTAAAAGTGTTAGCACTTTATAATATTTCTCTGTAATACATTCAGGAGCTGCGAGATGATCTTTATCAGAGCATTGCTGCCGAGATGAATTTATCAGAGACCGCTTTCATCATAAAACGGGATTCTGTGGATTTTTCCTCAGGTTTGATTAACATATGTCTGCTTTAGCACTTAGAAGTTTCTATTTAGTATCTACAATAGCTCCACTTAGTGAAAAAGCTATTTCTTTTTTATACACATAAAAAACCCCTCTGATTTGTTGTAGAATTATTTGATATTTTTAAAAGGTGCAAGGTTTGGATTACGCTGGTTCACCCCCAAAAGTGAGGTTCCTCTATGTGGACATGCAACATTGGCCTCAGCAGCAGTGCTCTTTTACCTGAAAAGTAAGAAATGCTTGTTCTTACATTAATATTTTTACCAAAGACAATGGACTGTGACTATTCTAAAAAGCACAATATATCACACAGAAAATGTCAACCCTGTACTGGTGTTCGAGACTATGAGTGGGGAGCTTTATGTGCGTCAGCATGAAGAATCTCTGATAATGGACTTTCCCTTAAACACACCAAACCCCCAGGTACGACCAAAACACACCTTGTGGACCCTTTCTTCAACAAAACTCATATGGTCTCTCATGATTAATCAAGTTGTGTTTCTTGGTTTAATGTTATATTTGCAGGACCAACATGAAATCAAGGATCTTTTGAAGGTAACACTGCCAGGTACTAATTCTGTTTTTAGTTTTATACAAGTATAATATAGAATTTTTTTGTCACTTTGTTGCACATTTTCAGGCTGCTGTAGGAGACTTACCCATTCATGAAGTGTGTTACAATCCAACCATAAAGTACCTGATGGTTCGTCTGGCTGACACTTGTGACAGGTACTGTTGGACTTTTTAAGAGGCTTTTCTTAGGCATTTCTAAAAACAAGAAGAATGAAAATTATGTTAATGATAGCACTGTGTTATGGGCATTCAATAGGAAAATAGCTTTGTAGAGAAAAATGAATCTATTGCAAATTGTGACATTTTAAAACATGTTTTAGTATAACATTCAGTCAGAGAAAGAGAAAATTATCAATCTACTGCGTATTTACAAAGGTTTTCCCTTCCGTTCTGCTGTGTCATAATTGTTGGCAGGTCTCAACTTGTGTCTTTGAAGCCAGAAGCAGAGACTCTTCTGAGTAATGAAACCACTGGTAAGATAAATAGTCTCATCATTACGCTGAAAGGAGCAGAGAGCACTCAATCTGGATATGACTTCTACTCCCGTGTCTTCGCCCCATGGGTTGGGGTCACTGAAGATCCAGTCACTGGTGAGCAGAACATTCAAAAGCTGTTTGAAATGTGCATCATGTAAACTCAAACCATTTACATTCAGAGTAATCAATGCTCACTGACAAAAAAAGACATCATAATATAACTTTTACTTCTAAAAGGGTCTGCACATACAGTCCTTGCTGGCTACTGGTCTGAAAAGCTGAAGAAAAAGAAAATGATGGGTAAAGGCCTCCTTGTCCTTCACTGCATCATGTCATTATACACACACTGGAATAAATTCAGAATCCCTATTGAAAAGGAAGTTAACACATGAGAAAAAAAAAAGTGTAAAAGTAAATGATTAAGGATGAGTAACTTATGTTCTGATAACATGAGCGAACGCTCTTGGCTCAGAATAAGGCATTTATCTCTGCAATATTTGTTTTCCAGCTTACCAGTGCTCCAGACGAGGGGGCGAGGTAAAAATGGAGCTAAGAAATGACGGTCGAGTGGA
This sequence comes from Labeo rohita, assembly GCF_022985175.1. Lineage (NCBI taxonomy): Eukaryota > Metazoa > Chordata > Actinopteri > Cypriniformes > Cyprinidae > Labeo > Labeo rohita. The sequence continues at coordinate 16,407,400 of NC_066881.1, read as the reverse complement.
CATCATTGGTCAGGTGCAGATCATTCTTCAGGGAACTCTTAAAATTTAGACAAACTTGTGGTTTTGATGGAAATTAAGTGCATTTATTGTCTAACAATAATGTGAGTGAATAATAAGTTATGTGCCATTTAATAAAATACAAATTCACAGACTTGCAAACTCTTTATTCTGTTCATCACAGTTTTTGGTGGGGAAAAAAAGTCAGAGACTTTAATGTAATATTTGTTGCTATTTTTTATTAAACAAAATCATTCAATTCTTAAAACTCTAATATATATATAAAACACACATACACAAAACACATGGATAAAACTTATGGATTTAAAAAAATATGCAACATGAGGTAGGAATTAATTGGGTAAAAAAACCAAAATAAAACAAACAAAAAAAACAAAACAACTCATGAGTGTAATTATGTACTTATGGCTCTGTCAGCATTGATTTATTATTAAACTTTACTCCCTAAAGGTGTTTATAATTATCTGAAGCTTATGTATACCATTTTACTTAAATTTTCTTCAAGTAATTGTTTCACAGCATTATCTTTGTGACATACACTAGAATCTGAAGAGGTTTTTGTTTTTATCACAAGTGGATTCTGGGTAGCGCCTCATGGGCAGCAGCAGGCAGCTGGAAGATGTGACTTGAATTAAAGAACTTCACAAATTCTGTTTCATCAAAAATAAGAAAACAATTTCTTAAGTAAATAATTTAATAATTACTTTAACTAATTTCAATGACATGACAAAAAGTCACTGAATAAACCTGCAATGAGATTCTCATTCTCAAAGGATATCATATCTTCCTGTTGAAGGTGGCAGAGAAGTTTTTCTAGCGGTGCATACCGGCGAAGGGTGGGTGCCGAGCCCAGCATGAGGAGCTTGTGTTTGGCTCTAGTGATGGCCACATTCAGCCTACGCCAGTCTTGGAGCAACTCTCCCAGCTGAAAAATGATGATGCCTCAGAATAATGAAATAATCTAGCACATAATGGCCTATCTTATTATATACTTCTGCACTACAATGAACAGTTAGTTGGCTTAAATGTTAAATATTTCATTTCAACTCAGGGGGAGGACACTTACATTGCCTTCAGGGTTGCTTCGAACAAAGGACACAATGATGACGCTTTTGTCACGTCCTTGGTATTTGTCCACAGTGTTGACTTCCAGAGCTTTAAATGCGTCTCCCTGCAGCAGACTGGAAATGGCTTTTAGCTGTTGTAATGACCCCAATATCAGATGCTCTGCATCCAGCCTACAACACATTTAAAAATTAAAATTTAATTTTAAGCTCTACAGGGAAAAAAAAACGCCAACATTTCAGTGTGTTTCATAGCAAATGGCATGTTCGGACCTTGAGCAGCAGAGTGACGAGGGCTTGTACCAATATGGCTTCTGTGTGGTTGCTGATGCCACTTTTCTCCACCGTCTCAGGAGCGGGAACCTGAGGAAAGGTACAGTACACAATGCTGAAAATGTATCAAAAGCAAGTTCTATAACAGGTAAAATGAGATAAAGTCTAAGAAAAAAGAAAGTCAGACAGGTGCATACAAAATGGTACGTTATTTTTTATTTAGTACTGACCTGAATAAGATATTTCACATAAAAGAGAAATGACCCCATTCAAACATTTACATACATTTGATTCTTTTGAGTTTTCATGAGCCCCTTGTTTGTCCTGAATGGTTAAACTGCCTGCTGTTCTTCAGAAAAATCCTTCAGGTCCCACAAATTCTTTGCTTTTTCAGCATTTTTGTGTATTTGAACCCTTTCCAACAATGACTGTATGATTTTGAGATCCACTGAGGACAACTGAGGGACTCAAATGCAACTATTAGGGAAGATTCAAACGCTCACTCATGCTTCAGAAGGAAAAACGATGCATTAAAAGCAAGGGATGTAAACTTTTGAACATTTTTCTTATTTTGCCTAAACATCACATACATTTGTTTTTTCCATTTAGCACTGCCCTTCAGAATTCAGAATTTGTGGGACCTGAAGGATTTTTCTGAAGAACAGCAGGCAGTTTAACTGTTTAGGACAAACAAGGGGCTCATGAACAACTATCACTAAAAAAGAAAAACACAGCTGTGGATCATTCAGGTAACAACACAGTATTAAGAATCAAGTGTATGTAAACTTTTGAATAGGGTCATTTTTACAAATTCAGCACCTATTTCCTCTTGTGTACAATATATTAACGTTTTTTATGTGAAACATCTTATTTAGGTCAATACTAAAAAAAAAATAACATGCATTTTGTAAGATCCCTCTTTTTTTGGTAAAATAACTAATTTTGCAGATTCTGCAAGGTGTATGTAAACTTTTGACTTCAACTTTATTTAATTAATATTAAAGGTTTAGTCTGAATTTTTAACAACCTGCATATAGATTTCTTTTATTTTTTCATTTAACAATCACATAGGTCTAGCCTGAATGTCTGACTGGTGTAACTCCCACCTGTTCATTCGGTACTGCACATTCAGCTGAACAACTGCATCACTGTGGTGCTCCAGACGTTTGAACAAACTCTCATCCATACCCAAGGATCTGAGTACAAAAGAAGAGTAATTCTTACATTTCACATAAGACTGCGGTAAAATAACGTGTTAGGGTAATACTGATAGTAAAACTAGGTTTTTGGCTACAGTTTTGTGATTAAAAACAAGCTGCATTCAGAGCCTCAACATGAAAATCTTTCAAAAAGTTCTGAATGAGGAGAGAAGTGTACTACCTGGCTTCAGCATTCTGCACAATAGGAGGAAGCTGTTGGTGGTCTCCTACCAGGACAAAGCGCTGGGCGTAGAACAGCGGTCCCAAACATACAGGTTGACTGATTTGAGATGCCTCATCCACGATGCAGAAGTCAAAGCGTCTGCGGCTGAAAATTGGGTGCTTCACACCCATACAGGTGGTGGCCACAATTAGCTAAAAAGAAAAATGGGGTGAGCTTTATGCGACTTTTTGTATTTTCAAAATGTGGAGCAATCGGTGATTGAACATTATTCCTTACATGTCATATAAGCTTCAGCCCAGTGTCAGTAAGGTTATTAAGTAATAAGATAAGAACTTTATTCAGCAAGTATACATAAAATTGATCAAAAGTGACAGTGGAGATTCCTAATGTTACCAAAAATTATATTCCAAATAGAATTCTTTTTGCAATTTTGAAAATAGCAGCATGACATTTCAACACTGATATTAAAAAATGTTTCCTGAGCACCAAATCAACATATTTTTAAGATTGGTTCATGTGACACTGAAAACTGGAGTAATGGCTGCTGAAAATTCAGTTATTTTAAATTGTAATGTTGATTTTAATGTCTCACTTCTTTATTGTACAGTTGTTCCAGCTCTTCTAGTGTTTGGATGCCTTTGGCCCGACATGACTCTTCTGTGAAGGGTAGGATGTCATGGTGCACTTTTTGTGCACGACCCAGTCGCAGGAAGCCGATCTTAAACCTCTTCAGTTTCAGGAGGATGTTGTCCACAGCAGAGTGGGTGTAGCTAGTCAGAAGTACGCTGAAGCCACAAGCATGGAGTATACGCACCTGTAAAACAAGGAAGTGCAAAATAACCATCAGATCAATATTCCTTTGTATACAGGAACCAGTAGCAGGAACAAAAAGTCAGTTTTACTCAACAGGTCAGAAAGAGGGTGGAAACAAACAATTCATGCAAACAAAATGATGACTATTTCTGAACAAAAAAAAAAAAAAAAGACTAACAGCATATACACAAAGTCATGTGTGTATAAAACAGCCCCTTAAAGATGAAAATGCTCACATTTGCAGTAGCAAGAAAATGAATATAGTTGTTCTGGTTTCTAAAGTTCATAAATAAGCTCTTACCAGAGTACAAATTGTGGTAGTTTTCCCAGTACCTGGCATCCCCACAATAAGAGTGTAATCTTTAGATAGCAACACTTTTTTCATGGCTTGTTTCTGAGGTTTGTTGAGTCCTGAGAGGCGACATGATTAAAACTCATCAAGTAGGAACAGAACAGTTCTATTATTCAAATGTACACATCAAGGGCATGTTTTAAAGCAACACACTGCATAAAGAGTGATATTATGGTTTAATGAGAGTAGATCATCAGGAGAATGCAGTGTTTGAACACACCTTTCAAAATGTTGGCCACAGTGTCCTTGGCGTCTCGTGGCAAAACACTGCTGAGGCTGTCAATGAACTGGGGAGGCCTGAATTCCACAATCAACTCCCTCAGTCTTTCACTGCAAAAAAGTTATACATATTTGTGACCCTGGACCACAAAACCAGTCTTAAGTAGCACGGGTATATTTGTAGCAATAGCCAACAATACACTGTATGGGTCAAAATTATTGATTTTTCTTTAATGCCAAAAATCATTAGGATATTAAGTAAAGATATTTTGTAAATTTCCTACCATAAATATATCCAAACTTAATTTTTGATTAGTAATATGCATTGCTAAGAACTTCATTTGGACAACTTTAAAGACATTTCCCAATATTTAGACTTTTATTGCACCCTCCAGATTTTCAAATATTTGTATCTCAGTCAAATATTGTCCTAACAATCCACAAATCAATTCAAAGCTTACTTATTTAGCTTTCACATGATGTATAAATCTCAATTAAAAAAAAGACCTTTATGACTGGTTTTGTGAAAAGGAACGAAAAAAAGAACAAAAAAAAGATGTTCAGACCTGGTTGGAGTGTTTTCCATTAACATAGACAGGTTTCCTAGATGAGTGCTAAGACCGCCTGCACCTTCATCCTGATCCAGGCGGAAAACTGTGTTTGAGGAATACTTGGAAAGGTTTCTGGAAAGTATATGAAAGTGGAATTAACCTTTGATGTTTCCTCAGATTCAGTAAATCTGAACAGCATTATGAAAAGCATCTGCAAGAGACTTACTTGTCCAAAGAGCAAATCACTCCACTGACAGTTATTTCTGTGACATATCCTGTGGCCAGGCCTATGAGCACCGAGTCTTGATCACTGACCACAATCCTGTCGCCAACTATCAGCCCAGTGAGAGTCTGATCGCCCACCTTCCTCTCAAAGCTGTGCTTATATACACCATCAGACAGTACGCTGACGTCTCCAGTTAACTGCATGTTACCCGCGCAGCCACCACTTTTCTCCCTGTGAATGAACAACATAAGAACAGGGATGCAGCAGAGACATTCATTAAGGCCAAAAGCATTCAATTAATTCGGGCAAACACTGTTAATCTGCATAGGATCTGAAATGTTTTAAAAAGAAATCAAACACAAATTCATATAATATAAAGTAAACACGTCTCTTCAAAATCTAAAAATTGCTTGTTGTTTATGACTTTATTGAACTTTTTAAAGCTTGAAAGTTTTGATGAAATTGCCTCACAATGGAGGGACAGAAATCTCTAGATATTGTTGCAAATTTGTGTTTTGAAGTTGAACAAAAGTCTTTCCAATGGGTTTGGAACGACATGAGGGGGAGTAAACGGTGTACTGTAAAAGTCATATTTTCCAAAACACCCACCTCTGCTGGGCAGTCTGAAGCCAGATATTACGCCGACCTCCTTTGTTTTCCATGGTGTGAGCCTCCAGCGTGCAGAGGAGCAGCCAGTGGCTGAAATACTGGAGGTGCACTTGGCTGAGATGCTCGCTCTCTGATTGCACAAAGGCCTGTGGATAATCACTACAGTTCTCCACGGGATCTCTCTCCAGAGCTCTAAACAAAATAATGCATTTCAGCTCAAGTTCAGTGGAATCACAGAACTGTAGTAGAAAAAGAAAAAAACAATACCTGTTGTAAACTGCACAGTTCCTTTTCTGAGGACAGTACTTGCATGCCTGCTGGTCAGATACAATGGCAGGCAATGGGGCCATCTGACTTTTTCCATCTATCTTGATCCGGTTGTTTCCGACGTGATGGGCCAATGAGTTTCTTATTTTAATCAGTTCTGTGATGGAAAAAAAAAAATATTACTCAGTGTAGTCACAAGCAGGATTCAAGACTTAGATCTTAGATTTTGACATTTTGTTGTTATGATTACACATGCATCAGCTCTCATTTGTACGAAACTACATGATACAAAGGGAGAGTTCACCCAACAATTAAGACTGTTATTCACCTCATGTCTCACCCAACTCAGCCCATTTAATTCATTTTTTTAAACACAAATTAAGATATTTTTAAAGAAACCTGAGGAATTTCTATCTCTCCATTGAAAGTCAACTACCTCAAAAGTTTCATGCATCAAAACGTACAAAAAGACAATGTAAAAGAAATCCACACTAGTTGAGTCAGTCAAAAGTTTTTGAACTGTAAGATTTTTAATGTTTTTTTTTTTTTTTTATTTAAAGAAGTCTCTTCTGCTCACCAAGCCTGCATTTATACAAAATAATTATATAGGGGGGATTATAGAAATGAATACTAATAATAGCTAGGATGCTTTAAATTGATCAAAAGATAGATGAAGATAAAGACATTTATAATGTTACAAATCATTTCTATTTCAGATAAATGCTGTTCTTCTAAACTTTCTATTCATCAGAGAAACCTGAAAAATTCTACTCAGCTGTTTTAACATAATAATAATAATAATAATAATAAATGTTTTTTTGAGCAGCAAATCAGAATACTAGAATGATTTCTGAAGCATCATGTGACTGGAATAATGATGCTAAAAATTCAGCTTTGAAATCACAGGAATAAATTACATTTTTACATATATTCAAATAGAAAAGAGTTATTTTAAATAGTAAAAATTTTTCAAAATGTTACAGTTTTTGCTGTACTTTGGATCAAATAAATGCAGGCTTGGTGAGCAGAGGAGACTTCTTTAATAAAAAAAAAAAAAAAAATCTTACTGTTCAAAAACGTTTGACTGGTAGTGCACATAGAGCTCATTAAATATGGTAACCAGACGCTAAAACATGCTTGTTTGAACTAGAACGAATGAGGTTTGTTTACGCATATCAAGCAAGCATGTTTGAGCCTCCCCAAGTACAAGTGTGATGTTGAGGACAGAAATCTCTCAGGCCTCATTAACATATCTTCATTTGTATTTTGAAGATGAATTAAAGTCTTCTGGGTTTGGAATTACATGAAGGTGTGTAAATGAAGGTAGAATTTCTTTTTGGGTGAACTATACATTAAAAAAAAAAAAACAAATAAACCAACCTCTCCGGTCCATGTGGTTACCCACAACTGGATGTAGAGTGCCAGTCTTCAAGTAGACAAGGAAACCTGCCTCTGGATCACAACGTCTAGCTGAGCTCATCAATGTGTACAAAATAACCTAGAATAAAATAAAATGTCAAAATATTAAGTGATATTTAGTAGTTATATAAATAGTGATGTTTTTAACATGTGACCTGTCTATAGTTCCTGTTGCATTTTGTACCTGACTGCGATGTTCAATGGAGTTGGTCTCCTTCCCAGTTTTCAGCTCCAGTGGCACAATCCTCTCTGTGGGCTTTCTGCCTCTCCGATGAATCCGAACTCCAGCTGTGACATCTATCTTCCCCTTCAGGCCAAAACGTGGACACCAGATGTTTTCTTCAATGTCCATAAAATCTGTGACTGTCACACTACAGGTGGCATCTTGCTTGCTCAGAGCTCCGTCACTAGGGCTGATAGTAAATAAACACAAACCATTACATTTATTTCTAACATGAAAACTGAACCCATCTGACCATACATATATATACTCACAGTTTTAGAGTGAGCTGCTTTTGTCCAGCCTGTGGTGAAGTGTGGAGGTAGTTTTTTGCCCACTCAGACAAAGAGGGAAGATATTCTTCTACTTCCTGTCTCATGTCAGCCTGGGTCAGCTTTAGACTATACCTAATTAAAGCAAGCACAAGACAAACACAGTCCTTTTAAGGCATATAGCAGAGAGCTTTACTGTTATCTTCAAACAGTGTATTAACAATATTTGAGGTTGAAGAAACCTATGCAAACAGAAAACTATCTAAAAACATAGTTTATAAAAATTGTACAACTGATGTTGATGCTACAAGATAACGTACATTTGTCCAAGGTAGTTAGGGCTTTTTAGGGCCTCTGCAGCAAACGTCTGTATCCTCTCTGGGGAGAAATCAGAGGATATGGCTGCTTTTTGGAAGATATCATGAACTATGGTACCATTTAACATCTGCTTAGATCCACCATCAAATGCCTGTTTAAAAAAACCACACATAAACAGTTTTGTTATTTAAAGCACTACAATGACACAAAAGGAATTAAGAACAGAGAAAGGTTTGCATCATCAATTAAAGGAAAGACATAAATGCATAGTATTATCCACTGCTGAAAACAATAATATGAGCAGTGTATGTACATTCTGCATACGAGTATAAGTGTGTCTTATAATAGCTACTGGAGATTTATATTTACCGCATTGCTTTGAATTACAATGTATGCTTTGTGGCACATTCACATTAAATTTCCACACCTTAAACATCTCTCCCAGCACCCCTCGCCTCATGCAGCGAATACTGCTGGCAATGCTGGTCCCCGATATCAGCAGGTCAGGCAGCAGAACCAGGAAACCAGAGTCTCTATCAATCGTCCACAAGCCAGAAACACACCTCCCTTCCAAGTGAATGACATCCCCAACAGCAACCGGAGTACTCTCCCTTTAGAAAAGAGGTTGGAAAGTTCAAAAACAAAATGATAAAGAAATCTCAGAAATCTTTTTCATAGGGTATGTAACATGTTATACCAGCCATCTTTGAGAATACAGGTCTCTCTGGACTGTGTCGTCTTGGAGCAGGTGATGGTTAAGTGCTTCTCCTTGCAAATTCGTGAAGAGGTGACGTCCTGTACATCCAATACCCAGTATCGGTTATGAACACCAGAGGCCAGTATAACATGCTCTGGTATGCCTTTGTTTTTTCTAAAATTCAAAGAAATCAGTTTTAAGCAGGGTTATTATTGTTAACTTTCAGAATTCTTTGATGAATAAAAAGATACAAAATAATCACTTTTTATCAATTTAACACATCCTTGTTGAATAAAGCATTAATTCTTTCAAAGAAAGAAAAAAAGGAAGCAAAAATCATACTGACCCCATACTTTGAACTGTAGTGTATACTGTTACAAAAGATTTCAGTTCTAAATAAATGCTGTTCTTTTTAACGTTTAATTTAATTTTTAACGTTTGATTTTTTACAAAAAGTCCTAAAAAAGTATCACACACTTTAAATAAATATTAAGCAGCACAGCGGTTTCCAACATTGACAATAAATCAGCATATTAGAATGATTTCTGAAGGATCATGTGACACTGAAGACTGGAGTAATGACGCTGAAAAGTCAGCTTTGCATCACAGGAATAAATTCTATTTTAAAGTATATTAAAAAAAACAAAACAAAAAAACACTATTTTAAAGTGCAATAATATTTCATTATATATTCAGATTTTTTTTTGTATTTTTAATCAAATAAATGCAGCCCTGACAAGAAGTTTTCTTTAAAAACAAACAAACAAAAAATTAAAAATCTTACTGATCCCAAACTTTTGAACAGCAGTGTATATATAAAATAAAAAACTGAACTAAGCCTGATATAAAATTAAACCTCAATTAAAATACTAATTTTTAAAAAACAGTAAAGTAGTAAAAATACAAAAACAAATAAATAAAAACAAAACTATTATTGAACATTTATAAAAACTAAAATAGTATATAAATAGCACTAAAATAATCCTGTTTTTAAATACACAAAAATCACCAAACTATCAAATATTACTAAAACTCACTTATGTGCATATAAATACATTGAATAAAACATTCATACTCATGACTGAACTTCTTGGGTTTTGGTGTCTCCGATTTTTGCTCCATGCCATCATCAAACCAATCGTCTATCAGACCAGTAAAATCATCTTCAAATGGGGCTGCCAAAGTCTTTTCTGGAATTTTGTCTTTCACTTGTAGATCAGCAGTACTCAAGGGTCTCTTCTTAATAATTGGACAGTTAAGAAAAGCCTCTTTTTCTTCAGTAGATCCATTTTGTATCCATGAACTATACGACATCATAAGATCAAATTCATTCGTTCCAGAAACCGTACTCATGTCGAACTCCGGCTTCACATTTAGAACAAGTGAATTCTCTTTCTCACTTGTACTAAAGGATTTTTTTGAGTGCTTTGAGAAACCATTTGTTTTTCCATTTATTTTTACACAAGGCCCAGCTGCCAATCGACTACTCTTAAAAGTGACAGACTCAGCCTTGATTTTTTTCTCAGGACTTTTTGAGAATGCATTTCGATTGGCTCCTGGTGAGCTTGCATCACAGTCAGGTAGTTTCTGAACTTCCATGGTCCTGAATCGTTTGGCACTCTGGATGTTCTCTGAGCTCTGCAACAACCTCTTCACAGAGCCAGAGTGACCATTCTTAAGCTCAAAAGTGTCTTTGGGTTCTGGACTGGTGGTTTTCTGTGGCTGTATCAGCTTACGTGCCATCAGACTAGGTTTACCCCTGACACCTTTAGTATGTAGGCCACGGGAGACAGGTGAGCGGTTCTCATATGAGGTATCTGAAGGGTTCTCGTTCCTCAGACTGTCAGGTGTCTCTGGAACAGCAGAAGGGGTTGGAGAGCAGGGGACATTTTTATCCTCTACAAAACCAGTCTTTAGTGAAACGGGGACTCTTGTAATTCCAGCTGTAGCTTTTTTAGGTGACTTCAGTGAAACCTAATAAAACATAAAGGTGATGTTATGGTGTGAGGTGCGACGTTAACCTTATTTTTAACTTTAGAGCTGATGGACATTTTTAACTTGAACGTGCAAGGTTCAGATAATTTTTAAAATTGAATTTCAAAAGTGCAAAACAATTAAGTAGGTTCTGAAGACATTTATCAAACAATGTAAATCTATATAAAAATGCAAGAGTAACATGAAAATTAAATTACAATTAAAAGTCACCTTAAATATATATTAAATAAACAAAAACAGTATTTTTGGGTTCAGTTTAAATTTCAAGTGACATCCTCAGACCACATTTACTTTCATTATTTGGAAAGAAAATGCATATTACAGGCCATACAGTCATAAAGGTTTGGGACAATATAAAGGTGAATAAATTTTAACAGAATTTTCATTTTGGGTGAACTATCTCTTTAAGAGCAACTAAAAGAATTTATTAAATTAAGAGTCTTAAGAGTCTCCTTACCTTTGAGACGAAAAAGGCAGAAATGTTTGACTGAACTCCATTGACCATCTATAAGAGCAAAAGAAAAAAATGTTAGTAGACTTCACACCGCTGATAATTGTGTACATCTAGACAGCTAACATTAGATGAAGAAGAATAACAAAGCACCAGAGGTGACTATGAAATACTTACGGAAGATTTGCTGGATTTACACTTAATCATCGTGGATCGTAAGTAAGTTAAATAAAATTACTAAAAACGATTTTAACAATATCACAAAGCAGCTCTACTGGTATCAAACTTTAAAAAAAAAAAAAACGTTTACATCACAGCTGTAAATATGACCCCTATCACGGTTCAAATTAATTTGTCCGGAAACAGATATTGTCCAGTGCCAACATCCATCCAAATATAGTTTCACATTAGACTAAAAATCGCATATTTCTTGCGTAAACAACATTAGCTGCACCTCTGCAGAGTAAATACTACAATCTCAAAATTCCCGCGTACATCACATGAAAAAGCAAACGTTTCCTCGTTGTTTTTGTCTGCTGTATTTACATCGCCATTACCGCCACCTAGCGTCAATGGGATTATCGGTACAGTTTGAAAACAAACGGGCAGTTATGTCGTTATTTTTTGTATAATAGGAAAGAATTGTGTTACCAAGACAACAAACACAAGCAATGCTAGATTTTGAATGTCATCATGGTTAGCATGTTTTGCTATGTGCCTTTCAAACAATCGTTTATGCTTTTTTTGTGTTTTGTTTTTAGATTAACAAAATAATTTTAGGTATAATATTTATACATTTTGGCTTTCGAATGGTTTACAGATAATTGTAATTAATATATGACAGCGGGACGTTATGTAATGCATAATGTAATCCAAACCACAGAAAGGTGCATGTGCAGACTGGTAAATGCAGTATGTAGCTAGAGAAATAACAGTTGCATAATTATTAATCTAAAATCAGTCAAAATGTGAAAGTATGCATAAAGAAACATGAAAGTAACGAGAATACTGAATTACAGTGCCTTGTGAAAGTATTCATACTCCTTCATTTTTTTTCAGGTTATGTTGAGGCATTATATTATTCTGCTTTAAATGACTTTTCCTCCCCAAATCAGTCTACTCTCCATTTGCCATAATGACACAAAACTGGTTTGTAACAACTTTAAAATTTCAATTTTATTAGAAATAAAAAACTGAAATGTTTCCATTGCATAGGTATTCATACTGGGACACTTGAAATTTAGCTCAAGAAATTTAGTCAAGCCCTGTAGAACTCAGAGACATGATTTCATCAAGGTGCAGACCTGGAGAAGAGTTCTGAAACAAATCTGCTGCATTGAAGGTTCACAGAAGCATGTTGCCTTTGTTATCCATAATGGAAAAAGTTTGGAGGACTCTTCCTAGAGGCCTATACATGAAAGTCAGTTGGCTCTGAGCAACTGATGGAGCCAAACTGAGCAATTCATGTAGAAGGGGCTTGGTTATGCTGGTGACTAAGAAGCTGATTATCACTCTAGTTGAGATTAGAACCTCAGACTGGGCAGAAGGTTCATCTTCTAACAGGACAATGACCCTAAGCACACAGCAAGAGTGGCTTATAGACAACTCTGTGAATGTCCTTGAGTGGCCCAGCCACAGCCTTGGCTTGAACCCAATCAAACATTTCTGGAGAAACCTGAAAATGTCTGCCAGCCCCCATCCATGCTGACAGAGCTTGAGAGGTGAAGAGCTGAGGAGAAGAATGGCAGATAATTGCCAAATGCAGATGTGAAAAACTTGTTGCATCATACCCCAGAAGACTTGAGGCTGTAAAGGTGCTTCAGCTAAGTACTGAGTTAAGGGTGTGAATACTTATGCAAAGTACTCATTTCAGTGGTTTATTTTTAATAAATTTGCAAAGTTGTCACAAATCTGTTTTGTGCTTTGATGTGGAAAAAAACTAATTTAAAGCAGTTTAACATAAGGCTGCAACTAGCAAAAAGTGAGAAAAAAAATGAAGGGGTGTGAATACTTTTGCAAGGCACTGTATATAAAAATATGACATTTTAAAATTGAATTTTACACTTTTTAACTTTGTGATGAAAGGCATTTGTGTGTCTTTTGGGGTGGTTTTCCTTAATATTTGAGGTTAGACTTGAATAAACAAGATGGATTTGAATATCACTTCATGTCATAGTTGTTTTGAAATATTTTAGATTTTGTCGTATTAGAAGACATACACGGTTTATTGTAAATCAATACAACATAACAATTGTATACAACATAATGGCATTGAAATCTGAACCTCATCTTTGAAATATTCATGCCGAGCCACCACACACAGACAGTAGAAGAGTCTGCTAACATGGACGCTCGGGAAGAACTAAAATGTCCTGTTTGTGTAGAGCCCTTCACAGACCCTGTACGCCTTCCATGTGGACACAGCTTTTGTCGAACCTGCATCCAAGTGGTCTGGAACATGGATGACCCAAAAACATCCAGAGAAGGGCCATTGTTCTGTCCGGAATGTCAAATCCTCCTTCCTCCTGATCTTGAGCTTGAGATCAACTCAGATCTTCAAAGAAAAGTTCAGGATGTCTTTGCAAGAGCACCTTTGCTGGAAGGATCATCTCAAATGTCACCTGCTATTATCATGTGTGATCAGTGCATTGGGAAGACCGAGGTGGCTGTGAAGAGCTGCCTCACCTGCGATGCCTCTCTGTGCTCTGCTCACACCCTCCTGCACCAGCAGAGAGAGGCTTTAAGAGGACACTCTCTCATCAAAGTAACCGAAGACTTGATTTCCTTTAAGTGTAAGGAGCATGGGGAGGAGCTGAAACTCTTCTGTCAGGAGGACCAGATTGCTGTGTGTTGTCTGTGCATTGCAGTTGGGTCACACAAAAACCATCAAGCTGTTACGCTGCAAGAGGCATGCAGAGAATTTAAGGTAATTCAATTTCAGTTCATTTAAAGGGGTCATCGGATGCCCATTTTCCACAAGTTGATATGATTTTTTAGGGTCTTAATGAAAAGTCTGTAATATACTTTGCTTAAAAATTCTCAGTGGTAGTGTAAAACAACTCCCTTTTTACCTTGCCAAAATCAGCTTTGCAAAAATCATCCCATTCTGGTCGAGGCTACTTTAAATGCAAATGAGCTCTGCTCGCCCCGCCCCTCTCTTCTGTCTGTGGAGTGATGAGCCTGATTACTTTAGCCGCGTTTAGCCGTTAACTTGCTAACTAGCACATTATTAGGAAAGGCGATGCAAAGATTCATAAAAAAAACCCTTATACTCACTTCTGCTGTAAGTGAAGCTGGATCACGAATGATTTGTGCGAACATAGACAGATATATGTAGATCGGGAGGCGCATTCCATTCGCAAACAAACGTAATCCACTGCATCTTCAGCGGCTCGGATGTCGGGAGTAAATGACGACCACTATGTTCATTATTACATCCAGCAACACAACACCTCAATCGCTCAGTTCTTGTCTAACTTATATCCCTGCTCTGGCATCAAAACATGGAGGTTGCACTGTTACAACTGATCTGAGGTAAGACGCTCATGTCAATCAACTATCGTGGGAGCGGCCTCTGTGGGTGTGACGCCACAACCACAGGCATCTGAGAATGGCTTGATTTGAAAAAGGGGATATTATTTTTACAGATTAATTAAAAACCACTGCATGGATTTTTATCATTATAGGGTAGATTTGTGCATACACTGCCAACACACATCAATGTTCAAACAACATGTAAAAGTGAACTTAGCATCCAATGACCCCTTTAAGAAAACTGTTAGTGTTTTGTTGTCACTGTCAGTTTTTCCAAAACTGTTCACCAAGCTCATGATTAAATTTCATATTTGAAATCACCAGTGAAATCTGACAAGAACTGCCTCATAAATATTGCTCCTTATGCTTCAATAGCGTTAAAAAAGCTTATTTTTCAGGCTAGATCAGTCAGTGCGCATGCGCAGTACTGAGCGCACGTCTCAGCTCGCTAACTGTTTCTATAGCAACCGGGACTTCTAAAGGCAGCTGCAGAGACGCGCTGACTTTACTAATCAACGATTGGCTCTTTCATTAACAAGGCGGGGCTTCGCGGCCATAATGAGCCTTGAATCTTTCCCCATTCAAAACTATACCAGTGACAAGTCTTGGGTATTCTATAGTCTTTGCTTCTCAGAAGTCTCAAAGTCTCAGATTTAAACTTCTGTCTGTTCTATCACAGTATTCAAACAATAAATGCCGTTTTGGCGCTGTTTAATGTGAAGTGACAGATCGCTGTAGCGCCTCAGTTCAAGAGAAGCGGAAGCGTCATTCGGTCCAGTTAAAACACGAAATAAACATGAATAAACATATGAAAGGTATGTTAAAAGGAGACGTACATCTTACCAAAATCCGTATCCTGTATTATGTAATCACTCAATCAGTGTTTCAAAGACGTTAATATAATAGCTTGTTGTAAACAATATCATGTAAAGTCACATTTACCTCAGAAAAAACATATTCGGTGACCATTAAATCGTAGCTAACGTTATAATAATGAACTCTAGAGAGGGGCATTTTGCTGTTTGCATTTATTTTGCATGTGTTCTTGCTAAATAAATGTTAACCTTATGTTTGAATAAATCCGTCAATGTTTTTTAATGACAGCCACCATTTAAACAGTTATTTTTCAAAAAACGAATTAGAGTATAAATATGTAATTGTAACCTTATTATTATAAAAGCTTCATTGAGCCTAATTTAAGGATTTGTATACAACTCAATTGAATTTAACCTTCAATATTATAGTAATGTAGTCCAACTGACTCTCATGTATATTTTACAGTATTAGTTAAGAGATTTTTTTTTCTTTAAAAAATTTGGCATGTATTGTACCTGATAAATATCCAAAATAATCTAATCGAATAATTGAATTAAGTCGGAAATCAAATCAAAAGCTTGTGAATCAGAATCTAATCGAATTGTGAAATTTGTGTCCAGTAACCTTTTGTAGAAATGACATGCTTATCATAGAAGAGGTGTATTCAGGTAATTTTTGGATTTTAATGGTTTGTTTGGTTTTTTGTTGTTGTTGTTGTTTTGTAATAATAGATCTGGAGAAAAAAGTGATTAACTAGATATTTTTTATTGGATAAATAACATTTAATGGCCCGTCTATTATGTCTAATTTAGTGAAAAGTAACAATATGTGGAGAACTTACAGAAACGTATCTCATGTTTTTAGAAGGTGTTGGAGTCCAACAAATCACTTCTTCTACAGAGAAGACATTTATCTGAATCTGCTAAGCAAGATTTGGAGCCATTATTTTCAGAGGTATCGGTGGGTATGTTAATGAGTGATACTCTAACTATTTAAACCAAGAAAATATTGTATACATTACTTCGATAATTTTGATTTGAAATGTTTTTTTTATAAATAAAGTGTGGCAAGAGATGTTCTAATATGCTGTGATTTAAGTCATTTTCTTTATCAATTTATAAGTTTACCAGATTTTTGACATCTTGTGGTAATTTGCAGAAAAATGCAGAAGCATACAGAGTCAGAATAGTTGAGAAATACAGACAGATAAAAGCCCACATTGAGGAGGATCAGAAGCTGATGTTGGCCATTCTGGAAACAGAAGCGTTTTACACCAACAAGTGGCTGAGATGGAGGAGTGAGTCACTGGAGTGTCATCTTAAAGATATCAATGCTGCCTTAAGATCAAGCCAAACTCTCCTTGAGGAAGAAAATGACATTGTATTTCTCAAGGTGCATATTTAAAGTTTATTTTTGAGTGCACATTTAAGTTTTTTGTTTTTCATCTGTATTTTATCACTAACCGAAAACAAAATTTATTTTACAGCATTTCAAAAAACATGGACTAGGGTGAGTTCTTTCTGCATTCTCTTAAATTTAACTTTATGAGGAACAAAACGTTTTATAAATATAAAATAACACTTTATTTTATGGGGATTGAAATAGCCAATGAAATTTTGAATGAAGTGTTTTTTTTTCTACTGTGGCATGATACATTGGTGCCAAAATGAATATTTCAAAGTATCGCTCTAGTTCCCAGGTGGAATTGCCACTTATGTCTGTGATAGAGCATGAGTACAGCATCACAGACAAGATGAAGACAGTCGAACAGCTGGTTGATAACTTAAATAAAGTTGTCCTTCAGAAAACTCAGCGGCTGTGGTCTAGTAAGTGTGATGTTTCAGTGCAAAATGATGAAAGACATACCTAGACTTACTGTACATAGACTTAACAATAATCCTACCTTATATTGTAACATATGACAATTTTCCACCTGCAGGGCTCAGAGCAATAAGTTTAGACCCAGAATCAGCACATCCTGAGTTGGAGGTGTCAGCAGACAGCCTGGAAGTACAATGGAGTAAGAAACCAACCCCAGAGAGGAAACAGAAAACAAACATCAGCTCTCAGTACAGCGTCCAGGCCAAGGAGAAATTCTCCAGCGGCTCCCACTACTGGGAGGTGGCCGTCTGGAAGAAACCCTATTGGTTGATTGGTCTGTCATATGGATCAGCTACTGGAGATCCGGATTCAGAGCTTTACAACGGTGACTTTAACAGTGCATTCTGCTACATCTATCATGGTAATGGAAAATATCTCATTTGTCAGAACTCAAATGAAAAGCCACTGGTAGTAAGGAAAAAAATCCAGAAACTTGGAGTTTGGATAGATATCCAGAAAGGGAATGTGTCTTTCTATGATGGCGAAACTCTGGCTTTGCTCCACTCATTCTGTGTTGAATTTTCTGGCCCAGTTTATCCCATCCTGAATCCCTGTATTGACATAAATGGACAAAACAGTCAGCCTCTTGCTATTGTACATCTAAGAAACCAAAATATTCCTCAAAGCACCTCACAAAATGATTGAATCGACCTATTTCCCAGTTACATCATTAATAGATATCTTATTCTATAGTGTATATCTGTCTGTTTTATATAATTATATATTTTGGTGTGGTTATCACAAGAAATAAAGGATTTAATTATTTAATTTAATTATTTTTTTGTAATTTCTGCATTGATGGATATTAACTGTAGCAATTAACCCATTGTGCTCTGGATGTTTTAAACCTAAAAAGTGAGAAAGAGGTGCAAATTTTTTGACAATTTAACATGCAAATTAAAAGATAGGTATCCCAAAAATAAAATTCTATCAATAATTACTCACCCACATGTTGTTTCAAACCCGTAAGAAATTTGTTTAACTTTGAAACACAAATTAAGATATTATATTATTTTGATGAAATCTGAGAGCTTTCTAAAAACAAAAATAATGAATTTACGTCGTGGTTCTCCCCTTAACGCGCGTTGAAGACTGACATGGAAGAGAAGAAATTGTTGAATAAAATCGTTATTTTTGTTTTCTTTGCACACAGATAGTATTCTCATAGCTTTGTAAAATTAAGGTTAAACCACTGATGTCACATGGACTATTAATGATGTCCTTACCAACTTTCTGGGCCATGAATGTGTCAGTTCCTTTGCTGTCTATGCAGGGTGAGAAAGCTCTTGAAATTCATCAAAAATATCTTAATTTGTGTTCTGAAGATGAACAAAGGTCTTAAAGGTTTGGAACAAAATGAGGGTGATAAATCAATAACATAATTTTCATTTTTGGGTGAACTATCCCTTTAAATGTAATAAAACACTTCCCCCTTTTTATTTTAAAAGGACAGCTTTAGATGATAGAAAGCGCTTCTTGACAAAGTTGTAGTCCACCTTAAACTCAGATTGGCCTCCTGCCAGTGCTCTGTTAATGTGATACAGGCACTCCCTAAAGACATGGGCACTAGTGTACTGACAGCTTTGTCTGCTGTAGGAGTTTTGTCTAATTACAGTGGAGCTGTCCACTTCAGTACCACTTCATATGTACAACGAAACCATGAAGCCTCAAATATCTGCTGCATTTGCACCTCTTCATGGACCCATCAGGTATGTCAAGTTGCTTGTCTCTCTGTTTGTTTTCTTGTACGCTAAGAAAGTAGGCATAGTGAGCCTCTTGAGAGTGCAGGCTTTGATCAAATGGTATTGTTTATTGAATTGATTCTAGGCTTCTTGTGCTCGTTGGTTTTGAGTTGCAGTAGTAACTGTTAGTGGAGACGTTTGCTTTTAGTGGTTGCAGAAAAACATGTAGTGTATTATGAATGTATTCTTGAACTCATGTGCTTTAATTTTTGATCATTGATCTGTTGTGTACCCTAGACGTCCATTGTAGTTATCAGTTACCTTAGAAGCTAATGTCTAAGAGCAGTCAGTCTGAGTGAAGTATTCTTTCCAAAGCTCTCAGATAACATAGTAGGTAATGCAGGACAGCACTACCCAGGAGGTCAGCCGAGTTGTAGTGTTTGTACAGCACACTTGTATTTTAAAGTTATTGCCTAAACTGCCTTAATTGCCCTGAAACTACTTTTACATTACTGTATGTACACTGAAAAAAAACTTCAATCTGAAATTGCTAGTACATTTCACATATAACAAATAAATGGCAATTAATGTGATATGGAATTAAACATGAAATTTTGAAGTATAGAAAAACTGGAATAGTATTGGAGTAAAATGTACTCCATTAATCTTTCTATTAAAACTTCTAAAAATTGTTAAAACTTTTTTACTGTGCAATGTGTCACTTTTTGGTTTAAAAAAGTTTAAACAGTTTTAATAGATGTAAATATTAGACATAGATTATAATATTCACATCAAAGCCCAAAAGTCCACATTAAAAACTAGGCTTCATAATCATATGTAAAACTACTTTAGTAAAAAAAAAAAAATGCATAAAATGAACTTTTACTTGTGGTCCCAGACTTTGGGATCCCGCTGTTTGTGTATGTGATTTCTTTTAATTACCTAATACAAAAATTACCTACAGTTTTTAACATACAAATAGTTCATATAGCCTTATTATGAGATAATAATGTTGAGTATAATAATTGTGCAATATTAAAAAATCTGTTAACTTTAAAAATGTTTTGAAAAAATGTTGAAAATGTTTTTAGAAAAGGTATTGTACAGTGCAGGATAGTGCTGTCACATCATGACAGCTACTCAAATACTGTATATACTAAAGGAGGACAGGAAATTTGTAGTTGGAGAGTATGAATGTGAGCACATGCGCTAACCACTAGAGACCATGGCTTTGACTCTTGAAGTTTTGCTGATTTATGTAACACAATCCTCTTGAGGCAGAAAGCACAGAGCTGTTAGCCCATATACTGTGCTGAATGTATGAAATATTTGAGTTACTCATTAGAAGTGCCTAGCATATCATATTGCAGAGCCTGACTTCTGCCAGGAGATACATTAAAGGCGTGTCTTTTTTCTTTTAAATGTCTCTTATATTTTATTTAATAGAAGACAGCCTTATGCTTTAATGCGATTTTCATCTGTTGGTGTCTTAGGTCATATAGTACAGTAAAATCACAGCTTTTAAATAGGCATGCAATACAGTATATGCTCAATGCAGCTGTCACAAGGTTAGGCTAATTAAAATATTTAACACTTTAACAAGCCTATATTCAATGAGCATCACTGGTTTCTATTTACAACGTGTTTATGCAGCATTGAGCGAAGCAGACAATCATAGATGTTAATTTCTTGTTTTTTGAACACAGTAGCCAATCAGAGGTGTTTAAGTTAAAATCCACTCAGTGCTTAACAGGCATTTTCCCCCATATTGTGTTCAAACAAACAAAGCATTGACAGAAATCTGTCAAAATGCCCACCTTGTCAAAAATTCACATTGTTGCAGTTTTGTTAGTTTTTAGTTGTCTAGGGACCTAATAAAGTTACTATTATTAAAAAAAGTTTTTAATAATAATACACCACCAGTCAAAAGTTTTTGAACAGTAAGGTTTTCATGGTTTTTTTTTTAAACATGCATTTATTAGATCCAAAGTACATCAAAAACAGTAAAATTTTGAAATATTTTTACTATTTAAAATAACTGTTTTCTGTCTGAATATATTTTACAACGTAATTTATTCTTGTGATTTCAAAGCTGAATTTTTAGCATCATTACTCCAGTCTCATGATCCTTCGGAAATCATTCTATTATTCTGATTTACTGCTCAAAAAACATTTTTTCATTTCAGATAAATGCTGATCTTTGCATTTTTCTATTCATCAAAGAATCCTGAATAAAATGTACTGTTTTAAATAATGATAATAATAATAAAAGTGTTTCTTGGACAGCAAATCAGCATATTAGAATGATTTCTGAAGGATCATGCGGCTGGAGTAATGATGCTGAAAATTTTTAAATATATTCAAATAGACAGCAGTTATTTTAAATAGTAAGACCATTTCACAATATTCTTGCTTTTGCTGTATTTTGGATCAAATAAATGCAGCCTTGGTGCGTAGAAGAGACTTCTTTAAAAAAAAAAAAAAAAAAAACATTAAAAATCTCACTGTTCAAAAACCTGAACTGGTAGTGTATATGATTTTTACTCTGTCTCATTTAAAGAAAATGCATTAAACAAAAAAACAAAAACCAAAAAAAGGTTCCCAACCACTTAATTTAAAGGGATATTGCAAAGTGAAAATTTGTCATCATTTCATTCCACTTATGTCATTCCAAACAAATAAAAAAAAATAAAGCCATGCAGTTTAATAATAAACATCAACAACATAAGCCAGCAAATAGTAAAGAAAAGAAAATATTGAAAAGTTAAATACATTTATTTGTGCCGCAATGCATGCTGGTAACAGAAGGCACTAACTTAGTGCTGTTTACACTTACAGTTAATCTGTAAGTAGCTAAGCGTGTACGCTAATGCAAGCACAGCTAATCATTACAGTTCTGCTGCATCACAGTCATCTCCTGTTCTATATAAAGTATAACTGTATTAGGCTGTAGAACTATTGTAAAAGAAAAATACAGTGAAACAACAGCAGCTAACAGCATTAAAATTGAGACTCAGGATTGTTTCAGTTCAGATTACTAGTTGTAATCTCAATGGCCTTTTCTTAACCCCTGTTACTGTATTAGTCTATTTACAAGGGGCTTTCCCTCTGGCTAGGCCCCCCTCTGTAGAGTGAGCTGAACCTTTTGCCATCTGTCACTCTGTTACTGCAAAATGCAGTACTTCACAGAACAGACAGAGAGCTGGCGCATCTGATTGGCTTATTTTTAGAATGAGGTGGGTCTTAAGAGCATGAGTGACAGGGTGAGTGCAGGAAGTCCTGTTGGGCTAAGACAGGTTTTCAGTGTGTGGGGGGGGGAGTGGCGTTGGAGAAGACGCACTAAGTCGTGTGGGTGGCGTAAATCCAGTATGTGTGAGCCAGTAAGGCAGGCTAGAGCTGTTTTTATTTTCTGTGGAGAAAAGAGGGAGGCACAGAGACTTCATACACATGAATAGCATCTTTTTCAGAAGACTCTGAAGGAGGGAATTTACTGCGTACCCACTGCTGCAGTGTAGCGGATGGGAAGGAGCGCTTGAGAGGGGAGTTAACAGGTAAAGGGAGGGGTTTGACTGTAATTGGTTTCTATGTGCCTGTTCATATAACAGTTACAGGAGTGAGGACAGGAGGAGGGGTTGGAGGAATCCTATTAGCTACAGCAGGGGAAAAGTAGAGCCTGTTTAATCGAAAGTAGATATATTAAATATACACGTCATCTAAAAGTTTGGGATCAGTAAGATGTTTGCTCATCATGCCTGCATTTATTTGATAAAAAATACAGAAAAAAATGCAATTTAAAATAACAGATTTCTACTTTAATATTCTTTAAAATATAATTTATTCCTGTAAAGCAAAGCTGAGTTTACAGCATCATTACTCCAGTCTTCATTGTCATATAATCCTTTCTAATATGCTGATTTATTATCAGTGTTGGAAAGCAGTTGTGCTGCTTAATATTTTTTGGAACCTGTGATACTTTTTTCAGGATTTTTTATTGAATAAAACGTACAATTATGTGTTATAGTATACACTACTATTCAAAAGTTTGGGGTAAGTAAATTTTTTTTAATTTTAAGAAATTAATACTTTTATTCAGCAAGGATGTGTTAAATTGATAAAAAGTGAAAGACTTATATTGTTAGAAAAAAATTATATTTTGAATAAATTCTGTTTTTTTAACCCTTTTATTCATCAAAGAATCAAAGAAAAGCACAGGTTAAAAATTAAGCAGCACAACAGCAAAATATTAAGCAGCACAACAGTTTCAACACTGATAGTAAATTAGCATATTAGAAAAACTTCTGAAGGAATCACAGGAATAAATTATACTTTAAAGTATATTAAAATAGAAATCATCATTTTATATTGTAATAACATTTTGCAATATTATTGTTTTTTTTCTGTATTCTTGATCAAATAAATACAGACTTGATGACATTGGAGACTCCATTAAAAACATTAAAAATCTTTACCAGTGTATGTGTTTGAACAACTTTCCTTAATTTTGACGTTTTCAGTGATTAAAGGAATAAGAAAGTCAAAATAATTAATAAACATGTTAGATGTGCTTTAAAATGACTGAAAGTCGGATTTATAATATTAAAAAAACAACAACTTAAAATTACACCATATACCTTTTTTATACTATTTGGTAGTATTAAAGATGTGAAAGCTCAATAGTTTTTTTGTTTGAAAGCAGAACTAGTTCAAAGCATTTTAGTTCAAAGCAAAACTAATTAGTACTCATCATGAAATGTTAAAATTAGTAGGCTAAAAAAAACTTGCCAACACTTTAGATTAGGGAGCACTATTCACTAGCAAATTAGGAATTTATTGAAGAGAAAAAACTTTTTAATAGTAAAAGTGTTCCATAATCTAAATTATTACCAAAAACTCTTTTATTTTGATAACACTTTAGAATAGGGAACACATATTCACTATTAACTAAGATGTTTCCCTCAATAAACTCTTTAATTTGCTGCTTATTAATAGTTAGTAAGTTAGCTGTTAAGTTTAGGTATTGCAGAATAAGACATTAATAATAGTGCTTTAATAGTACTAATGAACAGCCAATGTGCTAGTACTATGGAAGCTAATAAGCAACTAGTTAATAGTGAGAATTGTCCTTAAAATAAAGTGCTCCCTTCATTTTTTATTGTTTTAAAAATATATTAAAGTAGCACAATGAACAAAATCATAGTCTTTCTACATCTACATATATTTGTAGCTATAGCTAATTTACAACAAACATCTGACAGTATTTTGTCATGAATGTTGCGTGTTCTTTGAGTTAAGGAATTTGATCTGATGAGTTAATTAAAGAGGGATCAATTTCAAGTTGTTACAGGTTACCTTGGAACATGTAAAACAGATAAAGTTACTAGGCGTACAGTATAGTCAATACATTTCAGCTAAAGCACTGCAGGAAGACTGCAGTAAGTAAGGGCTTTGAATGTGAAAATCTGCTATTTACATCCAAATGCTCTGCTTCTGTCATTCAGATTGACTGCAATTACAAGATGAGAGTTATTTCAAGTATTAGTCGCCCTACCTGTCTGTGTAGTTTGACTCTGTGGCATTATTAGTGTGTAGTTTGTGAATGTGCTGAATAGTGTTTTTCAAATACAAAGGAAGAATTTGTAGTGTGTGTGTGTGTGTGTAAGAGAAATAGATAAGAGAGGCCTAAAGAGCTCCAATAAATATAAGCATGTGTGTGGTCTCTGAGAGAAAACTCTGCACTATCCATCCCCACCTCCTCCCCCATAACTGCAGTGGTGGTCATGATGCCGGTTGCGTACGACTCAATCAATTGAGCGCAACACCTGGCACACGTCCAGTCGCAGCCACACTTCCCCACTCTCACAAGAGCTGACAGAACACAAGCAGCTGTGTGAGGACTAGCATGTGAGAGGCTAGACTGGCTTATGAGCATCAAAGAGAGTGAAGCCTTGAAGGCATTTTGTAATGATCAGCCTTGTCTCTCCTCTGAGCTACTGGGAAATGCTATAGGTTTATTTCATTTCACATGGACTGACTTAGAGGTTTTGTAAAGGTGGTTGCAGTGTAATGCAGATGGTAAAGCCTTTTGGAATGCATTACAGGAAAAAGATTTATGTGGATTTATATTCAAGTTACCCTAACCAGCAAGGGTCTGCACGGTAAGAATGACCAGAAAGACAAAGCATTTGATGTGTACTTGCATTATGTGCAAAAGAAGTACTTAGTATATCAGTTTAGGTATTCATATTATACCTTACTTGACCACTGAGAGAGGTACAGTAGATTTCAGTTACCACTATGTAATATGAAGAGGGAGTGCGGCAGAGACTGCCGGCAGCAGTGCCAAGATGCTTACGTATGTGGAGTTTGCTTTACATTCTTTAATTAGCATGTCACACATTTAGATCCTCTTGCCACCAGTAAACACACTCAGCTTGTTTTGGAGGAGTACAGTATAAACGAGGAGCCAAGCTGGTTAGATCACAATTGTCTTTATACAAGAATTGTGAATTTGTAATAAATATCAATTTAAATGAGAGCTATTGCTAGTGTTAACCTTAGAGTTAATTATGCTGGTCAGTGTACAAAAGTCATACTGAACCTGGTCTAAAATATGTTAATGTAATGAGTTGAAATATTTCGTTCTGTTTGTCTCTTATAGGTGATTTTAGGGATGTTATTGGAGTCCATCCTAACTCTCTCTCAGATATGAACGGCAACAAACTTCCAGAGCAAACAAGATGACCAGTGTGATTAATCAATTGCAGAAAACAGGTGCTGTGCTGTAGGACCGATCTGCAGGCTGTTTTTGGCTGGTCATGTCTCAGTCAGGTAAAATCCTCCACTTGTACGTAGAGGTGAGATCTGTCACTGATGAGGAAGGAAAAGACCTGGGAGATGTGTCGAAAACAGACAACCTCATGTTGACACCACCAGACATCCTTCAGTCGTCGCAGTGTGGTGGCCCTAATGCACCACATGACCGGACATCCCCACGTGGGGTCCTGCATAAAGGTGGAAGCAGCACCCAGAGCTTGGCCTCCAATAAATCAACCTCTAGACACTCCGTAAGTTTTCAGCTACATCCAGGACATGACTCGGTGACCCAACACCAGAAAGGTCTACCTTATGATGAGATAAACCAGTTACTGTCTGCCCTTCAAACAGATCCCACTGGAAAAGCGTGTCACTTGGTGTGTGCTCCTTCTGAACGTGACCCCTACTTTGGGAGGGACCCTCACTTCTCAGGACGGTTTACTGCCCCTCCTACTCCCAGTGGAACTCGTAAAGCTTGCAGCCCAACTAAGATCAAAGCAGGAGATGAAGGGAGGCGATCTGTTGCCACTTTCAGTTACATTGAAAAAGCTAAAGTTAAATCCGTAGAGGGTAAGTATGGCTCTTCATGCCAAAGCGAGCCTCAGAATCCATTCAACAGAGCCATGGAGGAAAGAGCTACCCCTCTTCACCTTAGAAAAAGGCTTAGTGACCCAGTGTGGTTCAACAGCTTGGAGACCATGAACAACTGTAGTTCAAAACAGCTTAGTCAAGGTTTGGGGAACTCACATATGGGTACACCCAGCTTTCGGAGGGCAACTCTAGACTCCATTGCCAGAGAAGCCACCCATCGAGCATTGGAGGAATTTGGTTCCCCTCAACTAAGGCAAAAACTGGCAGGCAACTTTCCTGATAGAGGTCATGACGTCAGGAGAGAAGAGCAGCGTCGCTGTCGGTCTTGGTCTGGATCACCGGTGATACCATGCAGTTCTAGAACTCTGCCCACTAAAGCAACAATAGTGGACCATGAGCGGAATAATTTGTTTTACAGAATTCCTAGGAGCCCTGCTACAGATCAACTGTCTAACCATGCCAAGCAAGCCTACTTTACCATGTCACACTCAGCCACTAATACTCAGGAGGTCTCAAACCAGAGAGTGCAAGGGTGTAAGTATCGCCCAAATTTACCATCCTGCAAGCCTACAGCTATTCAACATGAACTACCGGCTAAGATTATAATTCAACCATCAGGCAATCAACAAATCAGTCATTCCATAAGTGATAGTCCACGGCAAGCCCACAGAGTTAATTTCAACTTGGCCAACTCCAAAAATAAGGCAGAAGAAGTGAGTGGAAGGGGGAGCGTATCCCCAGCCACAAGTCCCGAGATGGCTCGTAAACTAGCAGAGGAAGCCTCCAAACTTTCCATTCTTATGGAAGCCAGGAGGTCTCCATCCCCAACACCATCATCGACAGAGACAGTAAGGTCTGACAGTCCCCAGTTGGGACATTCAAGAGAGCCTCAGCTCTATGTTAGTTTCCAGGGCCCTGGAGCACAAACTCACTCTAATTGCAACCTTCCTGTTCAGGAGTCTATCAAGACTGGTCACCACTCTATTCAAGCAACCTCTTTTTTGCCCCACATTGGAAGCACATCTCCAGCAGCTCCAGCGAGGTTGAACCGTTCAGATGTAATATCGTCCTCTCCCATACGAGACCCACAGATTGAGAGAACACAGCTGGCAGGGAAAGACAGCCCGACTTTGCATCGGCACCTGCCTTCCCAGTACACAAGAGACAATCATAGCTATGAGCGTAGGCAGTATGAGACACTCAGAGGTCACAAAGACAGTCCAGGTAGCAGCAGAAGAACTTTCACAAGGCCTAACCTAGAGAGACAAAGCTGGACTGTTCAGCATGGAATAGAGGAGTGCTTAGCCAGAGAAAAGGGAAAGTTGGGGGAGGTGGAAAGTCTTAAGAGGAATAGTCCAACAACACCACTCTCTCAAGAAAACCATTGTAAGCTCTCAGTGCAGAAAAATGAGATGAAAGCTGATACTAGGACTAACAAGGACTGGAGTGGTACAGCATCACAAAGCTCCAGTGGGGTCACAGGCAGCCTTATAGAGAGCACTGCACATGAGAAAGACTGCATATCCTCAGAGACATCCAGCAGAACCAGCCAGAAGAGTCCTGACTCGGGAAACACAGGCATACAGGTGATCTTGGTACACATCTTTAGATTAAAGGATTAGTTCACTTCTAGAATAAAAATTTCCTGATAATTTACTCACCACCATGTCATCCAAAATGTTCGTGTCTGTCTTTCTTCATTTAAAAAGAAATTAAGGTTTTTGAGGAGTTTTTGAGGATTTTTCTCCATATAGTGGACTTCAATGGGACCCAACAGGTTGAAGGTCCAAATTGCAGTTTCAGTGCAGCTTCAAAGGGCTCTCTACATGATACCAGTTGAGGAATCTCATCTAGTGAAATGATCAGTCATTTTCTAAAGAAAATAAAAATGTATATACCTTTTAACCACAAATGCTCATCTTGCACTAGCTCTGTGATACACATGCACTTTAGTGTTGCCAAGTTGGACGACTTTAACACTGTTGCCGTGGGTTGTTTTTGATGTCCGCGGGTTGAAGCGACCCCAATAACGTCATATTTAGAAACTGAAATACAAATTTGCCAGGGGAACCCCAACAAAAAATGATTTTTAATGGGGGCCCCCGTCGAAACGTGATTGGGCTAGTTTTGAGTAGCAGTTGAATGGGTTTTGTTGTGGAAACCTGGCAACCCTGATGCACTTCTTCACGTATTGTGTAATCATAATGGAAAGGTCACTCATAGTTAATTCTTTGTCTTTGTACTTTGGTTCAAAAAGGTAGGGTAGGGTGAAAAATTCCGTCTCCTTTTCTACTAAAACGTCAGAATCGTCCAACATCATTGTTTTACCTTTTTTGTAAAAGGTGTTTGACTTTCTTTGCACGTTTGCTTTGTACACACTGGGTCGATACTTCCATCTACATCACATGTGCATAATTCCGTAATGCCTGAGGTGGAGCTAGTGCAAGATGAAACTGCAGTTTGGACCTTCAGCCCGTTGATCCCCATTTAAGTCCATTATGTGGAGAAAATCCTAGAATGTTGTCCTGAAAAACCTTGATTTCTTTTCTACTGAAGAAAGAAAGACATGAACATCTTGGACAATGTAGGGTTGAGTAAATTATAAGTAAATGTTTTATTGTGGAAGTGAAGTAATCTTTTCATTTCATGCCTTGTTTCACGGTTTGATTTTGTTGTTTGATAACTCTATTTTTGTTTGTAGTCTGAAAGTGGACCATTTTTGTCGAGGCCTTCCTTGCACTCTCAGAAAATCGCCCGTGCCAAATGGGAGTTCCTGTTTGGCTCCCACTCTGATCAGCAAGATCAACATGAAACAAAAGGTGAGAATTTCTGAGAAATGCCCAACTCAGACTTCCAGGAGCCAGTTTTCTGAAATCTCGTTCTTATTTATTTAATTTGCCTCTCCTTGTAAACAAGCTGTTTGCCTCATAATGAATGCTTAATCCAATTATGTAACAAGCCTCATCCCCCAAAGCATGACATTAGGATTTGCCTTCTCTGTTAAATTTGGCTCTTTGTTTTTTTTTTCTCATTAATTCTCAAGGTGATATACGGTCTCTTTACTGAAATGACCTTTTAATGGATTCATGTTAGAGCTTTGCTAGATTTTAGCTGTGTTTTATGTTGTTGTGTTTACATTTCTTGAAAAATGATGTATTTATCTGTAATTCCTGTGGCCTTCAGATAAATTATTTTTAGGTTCATTGAGTTTTGAATTCATTATTCTGTGTAGGTGTTTATTCACTGAGGCCAAAGAGAGGTTAGAAGAGAATGAGTCACTTTGAGTCACTTGATTTATTCTTTAAAAATTGCTTGTTACCTTGGCAATTATATGGTTTGCAAGTACTTTTTTTTTTTTTCCTGAAAGGACAGTGGAGATATGACAGGAAGTTAAGGGGGGAGAGAGGGGGACAGGGTTGGGAAAGGTCTACAAGGTGGGACTCGAACTCGGGATACCCGAAGCTCAACTGCGCCAGATGTCAGCCCACCGCCCACTAGGCTATCAGTGCCGACTAGTTTGCAAAAACTTTTATTGAAACACTTTCAGGCTATACTTTTTATCAGTATATGAATTTCTTGGAAATCAAACTCATGACCTTGTAGTGCCATCTACCTGTTGAGCTACAGGGCCTAGAAATGTCATAAAATTATTTCTTTAATAACGTCCTTGTTTGTAAGTCCATTTAGATGAAACCTTCTGCAGATGGAATTAAAATGTGGTCAAAGCCAATTACGTTTACCAAAACTGTGTAAAACTATCCAAGGATGTAAAGATTAACAATGTCTTATTTCAAATTAAAACAGTTACACTCTCAATCCTTTGGTTTTCCATTCCAGGCTCCTCCACTGCACCCTCCAGTGGTTGTTCCAGTGACTCTCCGACACCCATTCCGCCGCTGTCCACCCCTCCAAGGCCTATAACAACACATTCAAGACACTGTAAATCAACCGGCTCTTCAAAATCCCCATGCCACAATATACAGCAAGTCGATGTGGAGTTGATAAACCATCATCCCACAGTTGGGTCCTCTAATAAGACCGGCATCATCAGACGTAATGTCAAATATTCAGAGACAGACATAGATGCGGTGCCCCTGCGCTGTTACAGAGAAACAGACCTTGATGAGGTGATGCTGGCAGAACAGGAGGAGGTGGACTCTGCTTTTGGCAGTAACCGCAGTGTGCTGGGCACCTCAGGCACTAACAGCAGCAGCCCCCTGGAAGGAGTGCAGTGCCCACTCACAGATGGTGAGGAGGAGTTGGAAGATGAAGAGGTGGTGAGCTGGGCCAGTGTGAGGATGCAAGGCGACAAAAAGAGGCAAAATGCCACACCTGAGGGAGATGAAGTGTTTAGTCGACTACTGAGAGGGTGAGTGTGAAATAGATTACACTATGGCACCACTACATATGTGAATTCACACACCGCCATCTGCATCCCAGTGAATGCAACAGAGGACTTTCATTTGATATCTATGGTATAGTTTATCCAAAAATGAAAATTCTGTCATTCATTTCTCACCTTCATGTTGTTGCAAACCTGTAAGACCTTCATTCATCTTCAGAACACAAATTAAGATATTTTTGATTAAATCCGAGAGCTTTCTAACCCTCTATAGACAGTAATGCAACGGATACGTTCAAGGCCAGAAAGGTATTAAGGACCTCGATAAAATAGTCCATGTGACATCAGTGTCTCAACCCTTATTTTACGAATATACGAGAATACTTGTACAAAGAAAACAAAAATAAGTTATTTCAACAGTTTCAATGTAAATTTAAAACAGGGTTCGTACAAGGTGCTTGAAGTGCTTGAATTATACAGTTGAGCTAAGCTAGTAGTAGTACTGACAATGTTGTGTAAACATGGCTGAAGACGTGAAAATTGGAACAGACAAATCAAATAAATTTACGTTTTTATGCCGGAGCCATTACGACTAATTCAAACTTGACTCGATCATTCATTTTAAGCAATTCACTAGCAAAAACCATATCAAATTAAAAGAGCCAATTATTTTTGAATTTCAGCATTGCTTGTACGGATTTAAAAAAGCACGTAGTGATGGGAGAAAGGGAACTTTTTGAAACTCCGAATTAGTTAAACCATTGCGTCGCAAAATGAATCGATCTTTCGAAGTTCTCCAATCAGATCGTGTATTGTGAATCATTTGATTTAGATCGGGACTTGAAATTGCACATTGTGAATCATTTGATTTAGATTGGGACTTTGGAGAACATATTGCGAGTCATTTAAGCTAGATCAGAACGGGTTCGTGAATCATTTCGCGAATTGAATGATTCAAATCAAATGATTTGCGATACACAATTTGATGTCCCGATCTAAATTAAATGACTCATATTACACAAAGTTCCAATCTAAGTCAAATAATTCGCAATCCGTGCTCTAAATCCTAATCTGAAAAGTGTTTTTTCGGAGCGATTTCTCAAATCTTTTTTTTCTGTTTTTTTTTTTTTAAACAGTGGAAAATATCAAACTATTAAGGTAGTTATAAAAACAAAATAAAGAATAGTATACACAAATACAAATTTCTTAAGAAAATTAACCGTGGTTTTACTATAGTAAAAGTGTAGTATACATTGTAATACTTTGCATGTGCTTCACTTTATTTTTGCCAATTTTTAATGGCATATTTTTATTTATCTATTTCTCTTTTTTTAGAATTTGAAAGAGAAGACATTGTTTGAGTGAGATCTCTGATTGAAGTCCCTGAAAATCAAAAAAGTAGTGCTTGAAAAGTCCTTGAAAGTCCTGGAATTTCATTTTACAGTATCTGTATGAACGCTGTTAAAAGAAACGAATTATTTTTCACATATTTCACATTTTTATTTTTTTACAGCATGGGTCTTTATTTGCAAAGATGTAGAATTTTAGAGTGTGTCAGTACTGTGGAATCATTTTAATTTATTTAAACAATGCAGACAAACCACTCATGCGAGCACATGTATGACTTATGCTCTTCTTGTAGTCCACTAGATTGCCAGCCTGACAGCCACACGGCTTTGAAGTCTCCCATCTCTGTGACCAGCCCCTGCCGAGTCTCATCAGATGGATTGGACTCCTTCAGCAGACACTTTGAGAGCATTATGGAGTCACACCGTGCCAAGGGCACCTCTTATAGCAGCCTGGATAGTGAAGACATCACCCCTAGCGGCCCACCTGTCTTCACTTTTGACTTTCCGACTCTCACTCCTGAGATCCAGAGTCAGATCAGTGAAAGTGCCAAGCAGATCATCGAACTGAACTTCGCTCCTCTAACGTGCTCCGAACCACCTGCTGTGTCTGATCCCACAGAGTGTGTGGCCTCCCAGGACGTGCACAGGGAGGACCAAAGCAGTGTCTATGAAGAAGAGAGTGCATTCTGCAGTGGATCCTGCTCTGATGAAGCCCACAGGCCTGATTCTGACACAGATGCTGCTATAAGGTTAGTTGTGGTCTCATAATATTTTCCATTAGTTTTGTCATAAATATCTCATCACTGCATGTTAACAGATATGTTAGTGCAATGTAAACACCCCTACACCCCTCTGGTGAAATAAACACTTAGAAGAATAATAGTAATTATATGCATTAGAAGAGGAACAGCTGGCAGTGCAGACACACACACAAAGATAAACTCATTCCTGTCCTCAGCACAGTAGTTGCTCTTAAAATGCAAACAGCTGTTTTGATGACAGATAGCACCCATAGCTCTATGTAATTTGCTCAATTTGACATACTGTATTTGAGTACCGGTAAGGAATAATTTACCCAAAAATGAAAATCCTGACATTAATTACTCACCTTTATGTCGTTCCAAACCTGTAAGACCTTTGTTCATCTTCAGAACACACAAATTAAGATATTATTGATGAAATTCAAGAGCTTACAGTGCAACCATTTCACATTTGCGACTGAAAACTACTGCGTGCGACTATGAAAATATATTTAGGAGCACCAGTGCGACTGACCCGATCAGCATATTTGTGTTTGCGCTGAGGGGAGCTTCATTTGATAAACAAAGTGTAGAGAGAGTGTAAATAAGAGATTCATTGTGCAGTGTAGAGAGCTTGTTGATTATAATAAAATTTTGTGAGAATGCGATGAACTGAGATGAGTGAGTTTGTAAATGAGATATTGATTTAATACAAAAGGTAAATAAGCAAGAAGTTAATATTAAGTGACTTACACTGTCTGACTATAACACTGTTGCCTGATTTTGCTCTATTTCGTCATCAAAAATAGTTTGAAACAAGTGACAACTGAGCAGCTGCGCATCTCCATTCAAACACAGCAGTGTTTTGTTTATGAATGACGTGTATTTTTAAAATGAATCTAGTGAGTCAATGATTCAATTTCCCATTCATAAAGACAGTCACTTGCTTTATTCCTGAATGAATCAGCTGTTTTCAAATGAATCAAATGAGTGAATGGTTCAGTAATTAAATCTGTAACTTGCTACCACCTGGCAGTTTTAGTTTAATTTTTAAAGTATCTTTTCAGTTATTTAAATCATGTAATATTTCTATATTCACATTTTTATATAAAACATTCATCTCAACATGAATTTATGAATTTGATTGCACTCATGCCACCTCTAAGCCTCATTAAACATATGAATATACACCTACAAGCCACTGTTGTGTTCTGTGCCACCTCTGTAGCACAAATTAATTTTGTTAATATTGATTTCATTTGATTGGTAACTTATTCTTCTTGTTCTTATTCTGTTGTTTTAATTAGAAATATTAGAAAGCTTATAAAATGCCATTACAAAGGTAAAACAAAATTCCCCTGTAAATCATTTTAAGGAGTCAAATATCACGTTGTAATGGGAAGGCAAATTTTTGATCAGTTTTTTGTTTATTGATGAGAAGGTGCTCCTGATATTTTGACTGTGCTCCTAAATCTTCAGCAATGCTACCACGTTCAAGGCCCAGAAAGGGAGTAAGGCCATTGTTGAAATAGTCCTCGTGACATCAGTGGTTTATCCATAATTTTATAAAGCTACAAGAATGTTTTTGCGTGCAAAAAAAACAAAAATAATGACTTTAATCAACAATTATTATTGAACATTTCTTAATTTGTGCTCTGAAGATGCATGAAGGTCTCACGGGTTTGGAACGACATGATGGTGAGTAATTAATGACAGAATTTTCATTTTTGGGTGAACTACTATATGCCTTTGAGATGAGATTACAGAAAGAATCTACAGTTGAGTATTTACCACCAGAGGGCAGTGCTGAGCTGTGTGATTGTACTGAGTTACCAACTCACTTTGTTTTCTGGCTGATCTGTTTTGACTTGGAATGAGCTCCAAATACATTTTCTCTCAGCGATGCCCTTGATGATTGTAGTGTGAACTGTTTTATTTATGATTCTGCTTTTTTAAAATGTCTGTTAGCTTGCAGGGCTTGCTTCAAATCATCCTCAGAGAAACAGAACTGTACATATAAAGCAGTCATATAAGGATAAAGTTCCTAACTAAATAAGTTTTCCTTGGGAATGGCTGCACAAGAGAATGGCTCCTTCCGGTGCTGTGACCGACCTTCAATCTCAGGGTCAGATTTGTGTTTAGGCCTATAATCTCTTGCTACTCCTTCCTGTCTCCTGTCAGAATAAATCAAGAGTGCAGCTCTAAGTCCACACATATATCGTCAGCATTTTTATCTTGTTTTCCAATAAACCACCTTAACCGCTAAGCCTCCTTAAAAACAATGAATTTAAAAGGATTACATTTACTCCAAAAGAAAACTGAATAAGATAATAAGACTTGCCGTATAAATCTTAAAATTATTTTCCTTACTTTTTTCATCAGCAAATTGTTTTTTTCTTGTCTTGTATGCTAAGATTTATGTTTTTAAAAAAGGGGGAAAACCAATGATGTCGTTTTTGTTAAAAATCCACACACACACACACACACACACACACACACACAAGATAACAATGCTAATCAAGAAAAAAAATAGTGCAGACAGTAGAAAATATATGCATTTGACCTTTGGAAACATGGTAGGCATTGTGCGTCAACAGCAGTGTTTTACAGTGTTTTGTAACTTTTAGAGTGGCATTTTTATGGAGGATAAGGTTTTCAAGTCCCATACAATACGGAACATTGTCTGGATGTTTTATCTGAGTTTTACTGTGGTTAAAAGGGCCTAAAAGCAGACACTGTCTGCTTTGATACCTGCCTCATCCACTACATTCCTTCTCCTGCCATGGGGCCACATAGACCTGGAGCTTTGCCAGGCAAACTCAGTCTCCATGGTGAGAGCAGATTAACTTGTCGTGTGATTTCAGGGGTTTAAATAGAGAAAGTAGGAAACCATTACTGTTTCAGCAAGGCTGTATTTATCTGTCCATTATTTTACTTAAATGGCTGCTGATATCGAAGACTCACAATCCATTATTCTAACACACAATTCTGGAGCTCATTTTGTCTTATAGATTGATACATATTAATAATTTATTAATGAGACAGGCTATGTATTCGGCACCATGTTGAAATGAAGATTGACAAAGTCTAATGGGAGGGACGAAAGTAACAAGGCAAGACAAAGAGAGGAAGAGAAGGCTGGAAAGAGGGGAAAAGGGGGAGTAAACTGTTATGAAAGGAAATACAGACCATATCCACCAGCGAAAAATAGCTCAGCTGACACGAGAGGAACACGCATTCACATCCACAAACAGGCGAGAGTAAGGCGGGAACAGCCGGTGGGGGAGAAAGGACGAGAAAATAAAACTGACTACGCTATAGGCATGAAAAGACCTTGTAAAAGTTTGGAGCAGGATAACTGAAACAACAACACGGCGACTAAACAAGCAAGACTAAACAATGACAGTACAAGGGACTTGCAGAAGCAGAGGGTCAGATTTCTTCTAAAAGCCTCCTCAGGCTAGTTCTGGACAAAAGGAGGTTCAGGCAAGGGTAGAAACATGTGGATAGCTAGTTGCTGCGTTTATCAGCAAGCCCACGTCTTCGGGCTATGTAAGGTGTGAAGGGGCAGGGCTAAGGTGATGGCTCATTATGTGCTCTGCTGGGGGGGTGGAGCCTTGGAGGATAATTACAAGTATGCCCCCCACCCTGCCATATACCGGTGAGTAGAAAGATGTAGATACTATTATAGTTTTTATTAATTGAGATACTATTATGGTTTTTATAACTTTATTGATAGTTTTTTTTTAAATGTATTTAGGATATTAATTTCACTTAAAGTTTTACTGATTTTATTAAAATCTGTGTAAAGGCATTTACAAAGTTACAAAGACTGTGAACTATGTAGTACTGAATTGTTGAGTTAAGGTACTTGCACAGTCTGAAATTTTTGCACGTTTAAAAATAAATATGACCTCACGTTGTGTCAATCACGTTTACACACTGCCTCTGAAACTTTCGTCATAAAAAAATAGGATCAGGTTCAAGTTTGTGTGTTTTTCACATCCGTAGCAAGCCTTTTGAGAAGTGTGCATGACAGATTTTGACTGATACGAAAAGGTATGCGAAAATTTCGCACATTAAAAAATAAATACAAGTCACGTTGTGTCAATCATGTTTACACACTGCCTCCAAAACTTTAGTCCATCATAAAAAATTCATATCAGGTTCATTTTTCTGCATTTTTTGCATCCATAGCAAGCATATTGAGAGGTGTTTTGACAATTCTGAGCCACTGTGACGTAGTGTTCCACGATATACCGGTACTTAAAAAGTATTGCAATACCCTGCTTTTAAAAACGGTACGATTCCGCATTATACTAGTACCGGTACTTTAAGAACGCATTTTAATAAGAGCCGTATTTCTGCGTGTCTGTGTTATTGAATGGCGCAGACGCTGTTTTGAAAAACATATGAGAATTCCAGAAGGACTTTTTGACTGTTAAACAGTTGTTCAGCATTTTTTGGGCATGGCTGAAATCATGTCTCGATGATGCACTGGAGCCACTTAGCTTGGCTCTTTCCCTAACACTATAATAACTAGAGAGCATTAGCATCAGTGGTTCGCCTGCTCGATCACGAGTTACTGTCATTACAATTAGTTACTACAGCCTATAGCAGGGGTGGCGAACGTCGGTCCTGGAGAGCCGCAGCCCTGCAGAGTTTTGCTTCAACCCTAATCAAACACACCTGAACAAGCTAATCAGGGTCTGAAGGGTTACTAGAATGTTACAGGCAGGTGAGTTTTAATTAGGGTTGAAGCTGAACTCTGCAGGGCTGTGGCTCTCCAGGACCGGAGTTCGCCACCCCTGGCCTATAGTGTGCTAGCTAGCTAGCTATGCCTTGGTCACGTAAATGCATATAACCTGGTTGCGATAAATTACAAAACAGCTTGGTCTCTTTATTTAAATTAAGCTGCTAGACAGGGCATCCATTCAGGTTATAGTGGAATTTGACAGTTGTGAGAAGCAGCTTTCCCACGAGTGGGTGTGGCTTCAGTGCTGACAGTGGACACGCCCCTGGCTCTTGAGAGCAGAGAATAGGCTACTGCTTATTTTATTTACTTGTCTACTTTTTATAATTCAAATTTGGCTGGGTGGTTAATACATTTTTCTGTGGTGTGACGAACTCAGAACACATTTAATATTGCTTTACACAGATTTTGTACATTTATTTTATTATTGTCATTATTAAAATATATATATAGTGTTTATTTTAGTTTTTGTTGTTGTTTTACTGTTTAATAAATAGTGTTTGGTGAATACTTGAGCAAATGCAGTATTCAAAAGCACTTCAAAGTTCTCAATTTAACAGGCTGATTTAAGTTGGGGTTTGGGTGGTATGACTGTATTTAAAATTGTTGACAAAATGTAGGGTTCAGGGGCATTTTACATGTACGTGTATTTAGTTAGTTACCTAATGGTAAATAGATATTTGCTACCAGAAATTACATTAGCCTGAGGATGTAACCATAGTAACTGTTCTATTATGACAACTCTCAGAAATTTTTTGCTATGCTGCTGAATTGCTGCTGCTGTTGGTTGATGCTATTGCAAAGCTGGTACAGGAACTTGCTACTGCCAAAACATATGCCAATACGGTGTATTTAAAGGAGAAGTCCACTTCCAGAACAAAAATGGACAGATAATGTACTCACCCCTTGTCAAGATGTTCATGTCTTTCTTTCTTCAGCCATAAAGATATGTTTTTTTTGAGGGGAAACATCTCAGGATTTTTCTCCATATAATGGACTGGTACTGTGCCCAGATTTTGGACTTCCAAAATGCAGTTTAAATGCGGCTTCGAACGATCCCAAATGCGGTTGTAAACAATCCCAGCTGAGGAAGAAGGGTCTTATCTAGCGTAACGATTGGTTATTTTAATAATAATAATACAGTTTATATACTTTTTAATCTCAAACGCTCGTTTTATCTCACTCTGCCTATACACTTTTTTTTTCGTGTTCATGACAGTTAGGGTATGTCGAAAAACTCCCATCTCATGTTCTGCCTCAACTTCAAAATCGTCCTATATCGCTGTTTTACCTTTTTTGTTAAGGGTGTTTGATCTTCTTTGCATGTTCACTTTGCAAAGACTGGGTTGGAAATTCTGCAGCGATGTAGGATGATTTTGAAATGGTTTTTGAAGTTGAGGGAGAAAATACGCTTAGAGTTTTTCAACATACCCTAACTGTCTTGAGTCAGAATATAAAGAGTTCAGGGAGAGAAAGACAAGACGAGCATTTCAGATTAAAAAGTATTAAATTGTATTTAATGAAATTTTATTTTATTTTAATGAAAATAACAGATAGTTTCGCTAGATAAGACCCTTCTTTCTCCGCTGGGATCGTTTACAACCGCATTTGGGATCGTTGGAAGCCGCATTTAAACTGCATTTTGAAAAAAGTTCAAAATCGGAGCACAATATCAGTCCATTATATGGAGAAATATCCTGAAATGTTTAACTCAAAAAACATAATTTCTTTTCGGCTGAAGAAAAAAATACATGAACATCTTGGATGACAATGGGGTGAGTACATTATCTGTCAATTTTTGTTCTTGAAGTGGACTTCTCCTTTAAGACAGTCTGCAGCTGCACAAGTAGCATATGTAATAACTTGTAGCAGATCTTTACAGGTGGACCTGGGGAGGTGGAGGGTTTTAGAGGAACTCTGAAAGCATGCTGCAAAATGCTCTAGTAAATGCTAACCACCAGTCATGTAGGTGTAAAGCAGCAAGCTCATTGGCTGCCTATGCAACATGAACCAATCAGCTTGTGCCAAGTAATTTAACGCTTTGAATATCATCAATCTAGAGTTTCATGACAGAGCTTGGCATTTGATTTCTTTTCATTAGGACTATCATCTGACATGAGAAACTGTCACTATCACTTCATTGTCAGTTAAAATATTACAAATTGTGAAAGTTCCTCCTGAAATTTCTTTGAAATATAACTGTACAGTTTGTACACTGTTGTTATAGTCACTTTAAATTCCTTGTTTTCATTACCAGTCAAGACATAAAATTCAAGTGCAACTTGTTGTTAGTGTAAGGTATGTATAATTATCTTCGGTATGTGACACTGACTGACAAGTCATGCAAAGTTATTGCATGTTATTGCAGTTATTTTGACTTTTTCCTCCTTTTGTATGTGAATCTTGTCATCATCATTAAAAAGAGGTGTGTTAAAATGTTTTTACAAAGCACTGGAATGTTGTAGAGCCTCAGTACAGGTGATTGTTTGCCTGTTCACCTCATCATTTATAGTGAGTGGGTGTGAACACATCCAATAAATGGCATATATTCAAATAATGTAGAATGCCATTTGTAGCAATCATTGTCTTGCATTTTTCCCCTTTAAGTGCTCTCACCAAACAAGTTGTGATATGTGTGTCATGTTGTTGTTATTCAAGCACAGGTGTCTAAATATATCCTTTGCTAAGATTTAGCAAAGGTGTGTCTGTTAGTCACTGTCCATTCTTTCTATAAAGCTCTTTCCACATCCTAGAAGCCGTGGCGGAAAAGCTCTCTATATTTCTTCCTGGTTTTTTCGACCCTGTTTCTATCTGTCCATTGTTTGAAGAACAAACAGTCTGCCCTCATCCCCTTTCTTCGAGTCTCCTCCCCTGCCTTGTTTGTGAACTATCCGGTTGGAGTAGGTTGGGAATGGAGAACTTCGGAACAAACCAAAGACAGCTGACAGGGGTGATCTGCATGTGGCATGAACTTTTTTGCTGCTTCTACATCTAACGCACTTTGGAATGCGGTGGTTTAAAGGCAGAGTTGGATCACTGAGGTAGAGTAGATGCTTTTTAAAGCACTTTTTGTGGAGAGCTGCTCTTTTTTGGTTTTTCAGACCTTTTATGTTATTAAGTTTTTAGAGTTTTATGTTTTAATGTTTGATTCAAGACTGAATAAAATACATTAATATGTAACACTTTTTATATAAGCTATACTTCTTCTTTCCTCATGTTATTCACATGTGAATATTAGCTGAAGACCTTTATGTTTGTGCTTGTGTGTGTATGACAATCTTTTGTGCGTTTGAATAGTGTAAAGAAGGCAAATGTACAGGTTTATGCACTTATAGTAGTTTTTCAGGTGTGCTTTTTTAGTTATTAAATACTGGTTTGAACTGGTGGACTGAGTTGATCTGCTGGGAAAGTCAGTATAGGTAGATGAGATAGACTCTATTTACAACACACTGCTTGTGCTAAGAATAACAGGTTCAGACATGAGAGATGGAAGGTAAACAAATTTAACCTCATGATTTGACTGCTTTGATGAATAGTCAGTATTAATGTATTCAGTATGC
The DNA here is from genome assembly GCF_022985175.1 of Labeo rohita. Taxonomy (NCBI): domain Eukaryota; kingdom Metazoa; phylum Chordata; class Actinopteri; order Cypriniformes; family Cyprinidae; genus Labeo; species Labeo rohita. Next base: position 16,366,192 of record NC_066881.1, on the reverse strand, counting down.
TTCAGTATGCTTGTGTTGTGTAGTTGTCCATGATGGCTGACTTTAAGCCCAAGCATATTTACATATCATATTTGGGTCATCTTTTTACAAGTAAAATGTATGCCACTTGGACTTTTTCTTGGCAATGCTATAATAAATATTCAAATAAATGTGTGTCACCCGTCATTCATTTTTTTTTCTCTGTTCCAGAGAGAGGCCATCAAGGCCGGTGTCTGAGTCCGATCCGGAGGTGGCTGAGCGATTGGCTTTGGGCAACAATGAAACTCTGGCCAATGGAAACAAAGCTGACCTCCAAGCTGCAAAACGCCTGGCCAAACGTTTGTATAGCCTTGATGGATTTAAGAAGTCAGACGTGGCACGTCACCTGAGCAAGAAGTGAGGATTATTTAACCATTTATAAATACAAAGAAGCTTGTGTTTGCATTTATTTATTTCATTTTTTTTTTTTTAATTTTGTGAAGCAAAGTTATATTTGATAATAATAATAAATACCATGTTTTAGGGCAAATGAGAAGAAATTATGCAAAAATTTTAACTTTGAAAATAAATTGTTTTGGGTTTTGAAATCAAATCAACTTTCTAAGTTAAAAATGAATAATAAATATTTATAATTCTGCACTGTTTTTAGGGTCACTTAATTGTGAAAATGTAAACTAATTTGTATGAAAAGATTGAGTTTTGGATCTGCTATTTGCATTAGGTGCAAATAAATACTAAGTATACTAAGTAGTATAAATAGCATCTAAGTAATATTACTGGAAAGAAGAAATGCTATTTTTACGCAGTGTAAATAGAATATATCTCTATTTGCACTTCGCTGTTTACACTAAGTGAAAATAGAATATTTTCTTAGCGATGTGCTATTTACACAAAGTGCAAATAGCGATATACTCTGTTTACACTATGTAAAAATAGCAATAATTTCTTTCCAGTAATATTAGTTAGAGTAGATACCATTTATACTACTTAGTGCAATTAGTGGCAGATATTTACACCTCAGTATTGTAGTACACTATTATACAGTATGCAGTAATAACATGTGACCCTAGACCACAAAACCACTCATACGGGTAGATTTTTTGAAATTTAGATTTATATCATCTGAAAGCTGAATAAATAAACCTTTTATCACTGTATGTTTTGTTAAGATAATCGCCTTTAAATTGTCTAAAATTTTTTTGCAATGCATATTACTAATAAAAAATTAAGTTTTGATATATTTGCAGTAGAAGTTTATAAAATATCTTCATGGAACATAATCTTTACTTAATATCCTTATGATTTTTGGCGTAAAAGAAAAATCGATCATTTTGACCCATACAATGTATTTTTTGCTACTTATGACTGGTTTTGTGGTCCAGGGTCACATATTGAGTGTGAATGATCCTTTTTATTAAAATTATGAAATGGATGCCACCTAATTGGGACAATTAACCCCTCTCCATATTAACCCCTAACCCTAACCGATAAACACCAGTGAGGCACTTATTTTCTATTTTTCAATCATCTTTCATTTTATTGAAAATAAATTGCTTTCCTGTCTGAATTGTGTTGTGAAAATAAAGAACATGTTTGGCAAAAGGCCAATTCAAACTTGCCACTACACTCGCTTTACTACTTACGCACCTGGAGCTGTTGTTTAGCAAGTGTCTTTTGTAATTTTGTCTAGTCCAATCACATGTTAGTGGGCGGAGTTAGTGTAAATAGCCAACAAGGCAGATGCTATTTAGTAAATAGACGCTCTTAAAAACATATTTTCTTATGTTTTTGTCTTTTCATGTCTTGTGCAGCAATGATTTCAGTCACATGGTGGCGGAGGAGTATCTCAGTTATTTTAATTTCTCAGGGATGATGGTGGATCAGGCGTTAAGGTGAGCTTGCTATTCCTCCCATGTTTAGTTAAGGAAATCTTAGCTCTTATTTCACTTGTCCAACAGGTGTTATTAAAATTCTCAGTCTGTTCTTCCTTTTGTCGTGCTTGTTTCTTAGAGTGTTTTTAAGAGAGTTTGCCCTAATGGGAGAGACACAAGAGAGGGAGCGAGTATTGTCCCATTTCTCTAAAAGATACCTCCAGTGCAACCCGAACACTATACTAAATGAAGGTAGGCCATAGCAGCATTGTGTTTGTGAATGAATGTGCATTTGTTTTGCATCTGATGTGTATTATAATATGACTAACACTATGGGGTGCTCTTGCTCTGAGTGTGTGAGCTTATGGGAGTTCTGTGCCTCTGTGTTTCAGACAGTGTTCACACGCTGACTTGTGCCCTGATGCTGCTCAACACTGATCTGCATGGTCATGTGAGTTTGAGAAATGACGTATATGATGTTCTGATGTACCATAAACACTTAACAAACAATGAAAATCTTGAAACATATTCAGGATAAAATCCCAAGGATAATATACACGTTTATTACTTTTGTAATAAACAGTAAGCTATAAAGCGTGAATACATTTTTAATTTTTATTAAATTTTTCTACAGTGTGTTTTTGCTGTGCAAAAGTTAACCTTCTAAAATGAATACTAGTTCACATCTCTGAAATGTTCATGTCTGTTTTGTAGAAAACAAAAAATATTACAGTATCTGACTGTTAAAAAAAAACTGGAAGTTATAATAAGGTGTTTATTGTGAAACTACTATTGTTATTTTTACATGTTCATGATTTAAGTCTCTGTGAAGGGAGCTGGAACTGTGTTTTTAGGATGGATTTTATTCTCTGAGCTGTTCACCACCCTGAGGGGATGAGGAGGCGTGTCGGTTTTACAGTTAGGAATAAAAATAGAAATTCATCCATAAATGTAATAGTAAAAACTATTCTCAGGGGAAGCTAAATTATTTTTTGCAGAAAATATTAACACATTTACTGCCCACTGTGTACTTGGTATTTTAAGTGTTGTTGAGTGCACAGGAACTGTGAAATAGGTCAGGGCATCAGCTGACAGTGAATTTATATGTTATCATCTCTCTCTCATTCAGAACGTTGGGAAGAGGATGTCCTGCATGCAGTTTGTTAGTAACCTGGAGGGGCTAAATGATGGCCAGAACTTCCCAAAAGATCTTCTTAAGGTTTGTAGGGTTTAAAAGCATTCACATACATTCACACACTGACCACTTTTGCGTATTGAATTATCCCACTGAGGTCAATTGTTTCAATAAAGCCATAAAAGCATTTGTGACCCTGGACCACAAAACCAGTCTTAAGTAGCACAGGTATATTTGTAGCAATAGCCAAAAATACATTGTGTGGGTCAAAATGATCGTATTTTTGACCTGCTACTCTCTTCAAGAAAAATTGTAAAGGGTCACTCTTGTTATTTAATATGATGCATTTTAGTTATTTTGGACAGTAATTAATCAGTTTGTTAATATGGAATTCAGTTTCCTCCACTGAATAAATTTTTTTAAAAAAGGTAATTGCGAGTTTTTATTTAACAGTTCTGACTTTATTCTCGCAATTGAGTTTACATCTTGAAATTCTGACTTTTTTTCTCGGAATTGTGATATTTAAACTTACAATTGCAAGTTATAAAGAGAAAAGTCAGAATTGTGAGATATGGAAAAAAAGAGAAATGAGAAAAAAGTCAGAATTATGATTATCTTGCATTTCTGACTTTATTTCTCAGAATTCAGACTTCAAATTCTTCAAATTGTTTTTTTTCTTGCAAATGCAAGTATATATCTCACAATTTTGACTTTATAACTTGCAATTGCGAGTTTATATCTTACAGTTCTGAGAAAAAAGTCAGAATTACGAGTTTGTATCATGCAATTATGAAAAAAAAAAGTCACAATTACCTTCTTTCTTTTTTATTCAGTGGCTCATAGTAGAATAGTTTTAAATAGTTACATTTTTCGCAAAACTGTTTTAATTTTTTATACACTAAAAATTCAAAAGTTAGTTTTTGAATGTTTTTGAAAGAAGTCTTTTATGCTCACCAAGGCAGCATTTATTTGATAAGATCATTTGAGCTCAAATTTTTAAATTTAATTTAGATTTATTTGATGAATAATGCTTTGATATATTCTAAATTGAATAAAAATGTCATTATAAAATGGATAGTTCTGGTCCTTGATTCTGATTGGTTAAGCCGCATTCAAAGCTGTTGTAAATTACTCTACAAACAGTTTCTGAGGAACTACATTGTTTCACGTAAGAATAATGTTTTTATTAAAATCGTTACACTTTATTTGCTCTGTTTTATTTTGTGAAACCTTACAAGCAACACACAGATGTAAACAAAGGTGTATGTTTGTAAAGTAATTTACAACAGCTTCGAATGTGGCTCAACCAATCAGAATCAAGGACCGGAACTATTAGTTTTATAAAAAACCAATAAGCCCCGTGAAGCCATGGTTTACAGTGAATTTATAACAGCTAAGGAGGTTTCATTGTAAACCAAAGCTTCACAGGGCTTATTGCTTTAATATTACAGGCATATATCAAATATAAATATCTGAATATTCTTGTGCATGTAAAATTATTATCAGAATATCTTTGTGCGTGTAAACAGCCACATAAAGGGCACTTTTTATTGTAAATATTTTTGGAGAAAGTTAAAGTAGATCCATCACAGATCATTATAATGCCGCACTGAATGCACGCTGTGCCTGAAATGATTGATTTATTGCCATTTCTTGTTTGCCGTGTCTGAAGTTGAGTATTGTGACTAAAATCAGCCACGTGGGGGATCTCTGTCGCAGCTGATGTCAATGAACTTCCTGTGCTCTAGTGTGCTGGTGCTCAGGGTTTGTCTATTTTAGTCCCTTCTCTGGGATTACAGGCCACGCTGCACAAGAATAATAGCCACATGATGACCGCACCTGAACCACTCTGCTAATATGTGCTTTAAAATCACAGGGAGCCTTTCAAGCGTTTGGTCCTCCCACTCTGTCTCTCTCTCTCCTCTGGCCATCTCTCTCTTTCTGTGTGTCGCTCATCCCTCGTTCTCTCCTCCGCCCTCTCACTCTGTGCCTCGCTCTATTCCATCACCTCCCACCCCCTCACTCTCTTCACAGTTTTTCTACGCTCTCTCTCTCTCTGGGGCCGTTTAACTATCTGCCATCTTGCTCTTTGTTTCACCCTATAATCTGCAAAACTTACTCTGCTGAACTGTATTTAGCCCTGTCTGTCTAGGTTATTTCCATATCTGTATAATCCTCCTTATCTCAGGCCTTGGCTAACGAATGGCATCCTTCTTCTCTCTTCTTCTCAGCTCTGGTCTTTTTTCTCCCCCGATTTCTCTCCTCCTACCACTATGTGAGGGTGTGAAGGCCACAGAGTTGCCTACTAAAGACAGTTAGTCTGTCTAATTAGGCTTTGGGAGTGAAGCGTTTAGCTGCTTGGATATTCCTTCCTATTATTTTGTTCTCTTGACCCTCTTCATTTCTGTCTACCCGATATTACAACAGGTTTTAGGGTTAAATATAGCACAGATAGAGATGGCAGCTGAGAGAGACGTCTGTGAGCCAACAGGTTAGGCTCTCAGTGCCTGTGTGGTTCATGACAGTTAACGGCCGTGAAAAACCTGTGTGAAGTCTGTCTTGAAGCCAGCAACAGCAGGGGTGGCAGGGAGGACAGATGGGAATTTGGCTGCCACACGGCTCCTCGCTGAAATGAGGGTTTTGTCATGGTATTATCATAAATGCGTTACAAATTGCTCATTCTCTCTCTCTCCTGTCCCTCTTTCTTTCTTTTGTTCCCTCTTTTTCAATTTGCAAATTATTGTTTTGTTCTTTTATTCAGTTGTGTGAACAGCATAGTTCCTTTGTTATCTCCCAGGTTGAGATTAATGAGTACGTGCATAAGCATCATTGAATTATGTAATGCTCCTCCCACTGGTCACTACACTGGTCACGAACTTACAGTTTCAGACTGTGAGAGATGCTGTTTTGACGATTGATCTTAAAATTTCTGGTAACACTTTAATTCTTTAGATATTAGTTAGTACATTAGGTATCATGAACTAACAGTAAAGCAAAATGCATTTAATGCATTTAATAAAAACTGTCTTAATTACTTACCCCAAACCCATAAGACCTTCATCTTCGAAACACAAGTTATGATATTTTTAAAGAAATCCGAGAGCTTTCTGACCCTGCATAGACAGCAACGCAGCTACCACATTCAGTGATTTATTTTATGAAGCTACAACAATACTTTTTGTGCTTATTTTTGTTTTCTTCGCACACAAAAAGTGTTTTTGTAGCTTAAGATTAAGGTTGAACCACTGATGTCACATTGACTATTTTAACAATGTCCTACCTTTCTGGGCCTTGAACGTTGTAGTTCCATTGCTGTCTATGCAGGGTCAAAAAGCTTGGATTTCATCAGAAATATCTTAAGTTTTGTTCCTCATATTTGTTCATAATAAATTTCCAAGATGTCTTTAGCTTGTCGAAGCTGCATTCAGTGCTTTTGATTCAGGCTTTGCTGTAGGATACCCCAGGTGCTTGTACAGTCTCAATTGCTTTGATAAAAGTCCTTCTTGCCCTCTAACATGAGCAGATAAATCCTCCCTATACAACTGCTGGCTGTCTGGCAGTGGCCAAATAAAAGCAGGTCACGTTTGAATAAAGTTAGACTCAGACTATGGGATGCCCAGTGTCCCAGAGCTGTCTATGACAGACAGAGAGAGAGAGAACAGGCTGCATCAGTGAGCACAGTGGCAGAAGAAACCGCACCAACCAAATTAATTCACTGCTTCAATAATATCCCCAGTGACTGGTTATATTGCGTAATTCTTATTGATAACGTAAGTCGACTGTTCATTGGCTGCTCCCGTGTGTGAACTGTCCAATTATATTTTGCAACTCATTTGGCAAACGGATAAAGCATTTGGCTGATGGATATAGAAAAGCAATTTGTACAAGGTCTTTGCAATAACTGTCAACATTAAACACGTTTTATTTATGTTTTACAAGAAAATTTCATGTTTAAATCAGTCCGATTCTTTAAAAGGGTCAACGGATTTTGCACAAGCTGATATGATTCTTTAGAGTCTTAATGAGAAGTCTATAACACTACTTTGGTTAAAATTTCTCAGTGGCAGTGTAAAAAAACCACCCTTTTTACCCTGTCAAAATTAGCCCTTTTTTTGAGCGAGCCGTTCTCTTGCCCTTTAAATGCTAATGAGTTCTGCTCGCCCTGCCCCTCTCTTCTGTGGAGTGACGAGCAGTACTGTTTACATTTGCCGCATTTAGTTGTAAAACTTGCTAACTAGCACATTATTAAGGAAGGCAATTTGCAAAGATGCATAAAAAACCCTTACACTCACTTGTGCTGTAGGTGAAGTTGGATCATGAATGATTTGCATGAACATAGATGCATTTATGTAGATATTTCCGGGCGCTTTTCCTTCTAAAACAAAAGTAATGTTAATCCTTCAGTGGCACATTATCACATCCAACAACAGATCGCCTCAATCGGAGACATTCTTGTCTTCCCCTGCACCGGAGTTGACACAATGGCAGTCAGACTGTTACAGCTCATCAGGGCGGATCTAAGGTAAGACGGTCGTGTCAATCAACTATCGTGGGTGCGGCCTTGGTCGGTGTGATGTCACATAGCCAAGAAGCTGAGAATGCCTTGATGTTAAAAAAGGGGATATTATAAAGATAAAAAAAAATACCACTGGGTGAATTTTTATCATTATAGGGTGGTTGTGTACACACCCTGCCAACACACATTCATGTTCAAACAACATGTAAAACTAACCCCTTTAAAGGCTTAGTTCAGTTATTCACTTCCAGAATAAAAATTTCCTGATCATTTATTCACCCCCATGTCATGTCTTTCTTCAGTTGTAAAGAAATGTTTTTTAAGGAAAACATTCCAGGATTTTTCTCCATATAGTGGACTTCTATGGTTCCCAAGGGTTTGCACTTCCAAATTTGACTTTCAGTGCAGCTTCAAAGGGCTCTACACAATCCCAGCTGAAAAATAAGGGTCTTATCTAGTCAAAACAATCGGACATTTCCTAAAATGAAAAAATGAAAAGATTATGCCCTACCCTATCCACTATATGGAGAAAAATCCTGGAATGTTTTCCTCAAAAAAATTATTTGCGACTGAAGAAAGAAAGACATGAACATCTTGGATGACATGGGGGTGAGTAAATTAAAAGGAAATTTTTATTCTGGAAGTGAACTAAACCTTTAAAACAATTTTCACTTAGAAATGGTTAGTAAATTTGACAAATAATTACAAAAAAGGTTTTTCAGCGACATTGCATTTTAAATCAGTTATCAATTATTTATTGTAACATTTAATTCCATTTAAATGGTTTTAATAAACATTTTAAATCTAGTATATTTACCTATTTAAAATGTGATTCATTTAATTTTTATTCTATTTTAATTGTATTTTTTAATGATATTTCTAGCCTTTACAGTAAAGTCAGTATCAAATAACTTGACGGTTAAAGGGATCATCCGATGCAAAATTCACTTTTACATATTGTTTGAACATAAAGGTGTGTTGGCAGTGTGTGTATACAACCACCCTATAATGATAAAAATCCCCCCAGTGCTTTTTTAAAAAGCCCTATAAAAAATAACCTGTTTCTCAGATCAAGCCAGATTCCTGGCAGAATAGAGTAGTTCTGCACAGTTGATTGACACTGGTGTTTTACCTTAGTCCCGCCCTGAGTGAGCTGTGAATAGTCCGCGTTTTGACGCCGGAGCAGGGGTAGACAAGAATGTCTCAGCGATTGAGGTGCTCTGTTGTTGGATGTAATAATGAACATAGCAGTCGTTACTCCCGACATCTGAGCTGCTGAAAATGCGATTACGTTTGTTTTGGAAAGGAATGCACACGCCAATCTCCCTAAATGTTTGCGTGAATCATTTGTGATCCAATTTCACCTACAGAAGAAGTGAGTATAAAGGTTTTTTTCAATTAATCTTTGCAAATCGCCTTTCCTAATAGTGTGCTAGTTAGCAAGTTTCACGGCTAATTGCAGCTAAAGTTTACGGTCTCTCAGAGTATGGTTTGTCACCCCGTGGAAGAGAGGGGCGGGGTGAGCAAAGCTCATTAGAATTTAAAGGGACATGCGCCAAAATGGCTCGCTGTGAACAGATCTGTTTTTGACAAGGTAAAATGGTATTGTTTTACACTAACATTAAGAAATTTCATTAAGACCCTAAAGAATCATATCAACTTGTGGAAAATGGGCATCCGATGAACCTTTTAATAATAATTTTGAATGCCAGCATACTCAGTTATCTTAATTAACATGATAATAAATTACAGCAACAGGTTTATTCCTTATTTATTATCGCTATACATTACAACAGACCTCTTTTACATTATGTGTATTGAAACTGAGAGTATGGCAGTAACGTGATGTGAGGATTTGCACGTTCGAGAGCCTGAAAACTGATTGACATTCACAGGAGGGTGGGCTCATCGAACATTCAAGTGCCGTGATTTGTCAGTCATGCTGGGAGACGGGTACATCAATTGAGAAGCAGAGCGCGAGAGAGGGACCGTGAAAGAGATCGGGCGAGATTGTGAATGCAAGAGAGAGATGGGAGGGTGAACACTCCTCCCTCACAAGATCTCATTCTCACCGCACAGCCCATTTTTTATCTGCATCACGGAGGAGGAAAAAGACTGTGAGGAGAAGAATAAAAAGAGCGCAGGACTCAGACAGCAAACCTCTATTGTTCCTACAGCCGTGCAGCAGAGCTGTTTCGTGGAAGGGAGAAAAAAAATCAGGTGTGAAAGAACTGCAAATTGGATAACGGGCGTGAGGATACCAGCTCGAAGAGAAAGAAAGGGATGAAAGAGAATTCTGGAAAACTTCTACTACATGGAATAGAGGAAGCGGCACAAAGCAACAGGATTGTCTTGTTTCTTCGCCGATTTCCTGCTCCGGTCTGGTCCTTCTGTCTCTCACACGTCTGATGTCTATTTTTCCGTCCCAGAGGGGGACGTTAGGTGACGTCACAGTTTTGGGATGCCAGTTTGAGAGTGGGTGGAAGTCAGACCCTCTCAGTCTGTTCCCTGCATGAGCCCATGTGTGTTTATCTCATGCATTTGCTTCAATGATGTTCGCATTCATCCGTCTGTCCTCTTCTCCAATTATCTCCTTCCACCATCACGGTCCTCACAAGCCATCTGCACCGCACCTGTGAGCGTGTCAGCATGCGTCGGTGAACGCGTGTAGGTGTGATGAACTCGAGGATGTATGTGAGGAAACAACTGGATGTTGGCCGCAGATCCTCACCCTTAATCGTCTTTGTTGTTTCGGTCAAAGCAGAAAGTTTGATGCAAAATGGCGCTGGTGGATTTGCAGATGTTTTTACATGCATAATGAATAGGAAGGGATCCATAATACACGAGTTGGAATCACTACCGAAGGCCTGATGCCTATGTGACACCCTCAAGGATCTCCCAAAGAGCTTCGCCACTGCCAAAGACTTTGAGTTTGCCACTGTGTCATTTGACGTGCTGTTTGAACTCATTCCGCCGCTCTGGATTCTACTCTTGGAAAAAAGACATCAAGACTCTGTCAAGTTTAATTTAACATTGTTTGATTTTAAACCCTTCACTTTCTCATCTGTGGATCCTGTATCTCGAAAAATCATGATTGGTGTCAACAGCATTCACTCCTCTGGTCGTCTCCGCTCTCGCTCACTATGCTCGGTGCGATGTGGACGGGACTTCAGCGTGATGGACCCGTTTCGTTACACCAAAGCACCTCGCTCGCGTTCCTTAAAGCCCTTGGCTTTCCCTGATCTGCTCGGGAAAGTTCAGGATGGCCAAAATCACCCACAAACCAGGAAGAAAAAGCAAAAGGTAACACTGCAGGATCATGGAAATTTAGATCCTTTTAATGATGGTTAGACTGTTTTCATTGCTGTTTAAACAAAATGAGAAAAGTGTTGCTGCAACCTGTTTGTGGTTCATGGTTATTGTTAACTTTCTGTTGCTATTTTTAGATGCGTCAGTGGGATGTTTGAGCGCACATTCGTGTATACACGCAAAGGGCAAAACTGTTGATGGGTTTGTGTGGTTTAATGCTGTTGTTTTCCTCTTTTAACAGGCTCTCTACAACTCCATCAAAAATGAAAAGCTGCAGTGGACAATGTAAGTTCAATGTTTTTCCCTAGTGGCTCCTTTTCACTACAACAGATTCAAGAGAACCATCCTCCTCATCCAGTGTCATCCAAAACATTTGAAAATAATTCAATGCCTCTAGAAGTGTTATTGATTTAACAGTGGTGTAAGCTCATTATAGAATCCTTTAGCTGGAAAGGCCTTTCATTTCTTCATTGAGATGTGCTTATTAAGGAACACGTTTAGGAAAAAAAGGTTTTTTATACAATACCAGTCAAATGTTTTTTAACAGATTTTTTATGTTTATTTTTTTTCAGTCTCTTCAGCTCACAAAGCCTGCGTTTGTTTGATCCAAAGTACAACAAAAACAGTAAAAATTTGAATGATGTTTTACTATGTAAAATAACAGTTTTCTATTTGAATTTATTTTAAAATGTAATTCGTTCCTGTGATTTCAAAGCTGATTTTTTAACATCATTACTCCAGTCACATGATCCTACAGAAATCATTCTAATATTCCGATTTGCTGCTCAAAAATTATTATTAATTAAAAATTATTATTCTTAGTTTAAAAAGGTTTAGGTTTCTTTGATGAATAGAAAGTTCAGAAGAACAGCATTTATTTGAAAATATACATTATAAATGTCTTTATCATTGCTTTTAGTCAATTTAAAGCATCCTTGTTAAATAAAAGTATTCATTTCTATCATTTCTTTTCCACAATATAATATACTGACTCCAAGCTTTTGAATGGTATAGTGTATAATGTTACAAAAGCTTTTTATTTCAGATAAATGCTGATCTTTGTATCTTTCTATTCATCAAAGAGTCCTGAAAATATGTACTCAACTGTTTTAAATGTTGATGATAATAATAATAATAATAAACAAATGTTTCTTGAACAGAAAATCAGCATAATAGAATTATTTCTGAAGAATCATGTGATACTGAAGACTGGAGTAATGATGCTGAAAATGTAGCTTTGATCACAGGAATAAATTACATTTTAAAATAAATTCAAATAGAAAGCAGGTATTTTAAATAGTAAAAATATTTCACAATATTACTGCTTTTGCTGTATTTTGGATCAAATAAATGCAGGCTTGGTGAGCAGAAGAGACTTCTTTAAAAAACATTAAATATCTCACTGTTCAAAAACTTTTGACTAGTAGTGTAAGTTTGTACTCGACTCAAAAAACTCTTTACTTAAGGTTCTATAAAAAATGAACCATTTTTACATTAAAGATAGAAATAAAAGGATTCTTTAGGATCTATTAAATAATACTTAATATAATAGTTTTAATTATTTAATTATTATTATTATTTTGGTAACACTAAATGAACAGTACATTTGTTACAGTATTTATTAATAAATTTATTAATAAATAAATTAATATATATATGTATATATATAACCAAAATTGTTCATTGTTAGCTCATGACCATTAATTAATATTAACAGATATGACTTTGGATTTTAGTAATGCATTAGTAAATGAGATTGATAAATGCTTTACAAGTATATTTTCTTGTTAGGTACTAATCTAGTTACCAAATACAACCTTATTGTGAAGTCTTACTTTTTTGGCATTTGTTATTTTAGTTTCTTCTAGTGACAAAGCTTGTCTCTATTAGTACAAGCTGTTTAATCACTGAAATGTTGTGGCAATAAAGCAAACGAGTCTATGAAATATTATAATCTTTGGAACTCTTAAAAGGTTCTGTTTCTATTTAGAACTTTTTCATCAGGCTACAAAGAGTCCAGTAGTGCTCTTTTAATTAAACCACATAAGGAATACTTTAGATGTTCCAACTATGAAGAGTAAATTCTTTAAGGTTCTATGTAGAACTGTACACTCTTAAAAATAAAGGTTCTTTATTATATTTCTAAAGGTTCTTTATAACCTTTAGCATCCATGGAACCTTTTTATCGCACAAAAGGTTCTTTATAGTTGAAAAAGCTTTTTTAGATTATTCAGATGTTGTTTACACAAAATAATAATGGTTTTCTTAAGAGCTGTTCACTGAAAGGTTGAAAATGGTTACAAATCATTGCTTGTTTTTAAAGAGTGCTTGTACTGTGTGTGTGTATTTATGACCTGGCCAGAGCCGTGTGATGCTCTAAGCCCTTACTTTCGACTTTGGCTTTCCAGATTTTGTTGCCATGGTTACCGCAAGTTGCCTCTCCATAATTACGGGTTGAAATCTTTGACTGGCTAATGTGCAGACTTAAACACAGCCCTCTCTCTTTGTCTCTCTCACACACATACTAACTCTCATGTACACTGCGTTTGCTTCTTGAGGGGTTCTGCAGTACCCTTGTTTATGTGTGAAGGAGAAAAGCACGAGCGATTGTTTTATTCTCTTTCATTCAGCAGCAGTTCTTTCATCTTAGTCCATCTCAGCATCCCTACGCTCTGTCCCTCCGCTCTTTTTGTCTCTCTGTTTCGCACTCCCTCCATTTCTGAGTTTGATTCACTTCATTGCACTTTCATTTATTTAGCATTGTGTGATTCTCAGCTAAAGGCCATCATTCACTCTATGAATCAATGCACGTCAGTCACCATTTTTATGTGCCTGCTCTCTCCCTCTCTTCCTCTCCCATGGCGCTCCATCTTCTGAGCTGGCTCTCTTGGTTACTAGTGTGGAGGCCAGCAGTTACTAAGCAACAGATGAGAGCATTATCATGTGAAGGCAAAGGCTATGTGCTGTACTCCGTAGCAGTTAGAGAGGAATGTTTAGCGGTCCAGACCTCAGGGGCTCTCCGGGGTGCCTGACTGCACTCCCTGCACAGCTGTCACTCAGCTGGATATATGTACTGTAGATAAAATTCAACTGTGCCAAGCACTAGGCAATAAAGATGCCGTTTCAGTCCTTATCAGTGACTCCAAATGCACAATAAAAATGCCTGTAATTGAGGTTGGATGGTGCTTTATGTTACCTCGTTCCCTGAATCACTACCTGTATGTGTCTGTGTGTGTTTGAAGTCAAAAGCTTCACAACAATTAAAGGTAAATATTAAAAGTCAGGGAATTTTAGTGAAGATGAGAATGCATACTACTGTTCATAATAAAGCTCTTTTTTTTGTGTTCAACAGCGATGAGGAGGAACTGCGGAAGTCTTTCTCGGAGCTGGACGGCAGGAAAGACTCCACATCGCACACTATGAAGCGAATCAGCAGTGGTGGAAACCCCCTCGTCAGTGTTGCACAACAGTCCAGCGCTCAGGTCTACAAGAACGGCTTTCTCGTGCGGAAAGTTCACGCTGATCCTGATGGCAAGAAAAGTAAGCCATTCCTTAGCTGATCTAGCAGGGCTCTACCGTGCGACTATGAAAAAATATTTAGGAGCACCAGTGCGACTGACCCGATCAGCATATTTGTATTTGCGCTGGGGAAAGCTTCAAAGGTTTCTACATGTTTTTGCAGCGTTGAGTAATGTTTCACAGACATATCTCATGAATCTATTCATAAACAAAGTGTGGAGAGAGTGTAAATAAAAGAGTCATTGTGCAGTGTAGAGAGCTTTGTTGATCATAATGGAACTTTGTGAGATTGCAATGAACTAAGATGAGTGACAGCTTTTAATGATTATTAAGGGAGTTTGTAAATGAGATATTGTTTTAGTACAACAGTTAAATAAACAAGACGTTAATATTAAGTGACTATAACACTATTGCCTGATTTTGCTCTATTTCGTTGTCAAAAATTGTTTGAAACTACTCACAACTGAGCCGCTGCTCATCTCCGTTCAAACACAGCAGTGTTTCGTTTATGAATGAACATATATTTTTTTTAACAAATTTAGTGAGTCAGTGGTTTAATTTCCCATTTATAAAGACAGTCACTTGCTTTATTCCTGAATGAATCAGCCGTTCAAATGAATCAAATGAATGAATGAATGAATGAATGATTCAGTAATTAAATCAGTGACTTGCAATCACCTACTGGCAGTTTTATTTTTACTTTTAATGTGTCTTTTCAGTTGTTTAAATCCTTTAATATTTCTGTATTCAAATTTTTATATTTAAAACATTAATCTCAACATGAATTGATGAATTTGATTGCACTCATGCCACATCTGAGCCTCATCAAACATATGAAAATACACCTACAAGCCACTTTTGTGTTCTTTTATGCCACCTCTGTAGGACAAATTTTGTTAATACTGATTTCATTTGATTAGTAACTTATTCTACTTGAAACTAGAAATTTTAAAAAGCTTATAAAATATATATTTTTTTACTTTTAATAAAGTTAGAAAAATGCCATTACAAAGGTAAAAACTAAATTCCCCTGTAAATCACTTTGAGGAGTCAAATATCACCTCATAATGGGAAGGCTTATATTTGATCGGATTTTTAATTATTTTTTAGATGGTGCCCCTGATATTTTGACTGTGCTCTTAAATTTGTCTTGTGCTCCTAAAGAAAAGTAAGCGTAGAGCTCTGTCTAGTAATGTTGTTTAATACAGCCTTTTTCTGAATAATTGTAGTTTATAGGATTAGTTCACTACCAGAATTAAAATTTCCTGATAATTTACTCACCCCCATGTCATCTAAGATGTTCATGTCTTTCTTAAGTTGAAAAGAAACTAAGGTTTTTGAGGAAAACATTCCAGGATTTTTCTCCATATAGTGGACTTCAGTGGTGGGCAATGGGTTAAAAGTCCAAGTTGCAGTTTCAATGCAGCTTTGAAGGGCTCTACACGATCACAGCTGAGGAATAACTGTCTTATCTAGCAAAACGTTCGGTCATTTTCTAAAAAAAAATATTAATTTAAATACTTTTTAACCACAAATGCTCATCTTGCACTAGCACTGCGATGCATATCTACGATTTTACACATTACGTAATCATGTTGGAAAGGTCACTTGTGGTTAGTCTGTGTAGTTCAGTTAAAAAAGGTAGGGTAGGAAGAAAACTCCATCTCATTTTCTCCTCCAACTTCAAAATTGTACAATGCGTTCACTTTGTAAACACTGGGTCGGTACTTCCGCCTACGTCACATGTGCATGTTTACGTAATGAGTGAGGTCGAGCTAGTGCAAGACAAGCATTTGTGGTTTAAAAGTATATTAATTGTATGACGTGTAGAGCCCTTTGATCTAAATAAAACGATCTAAATGTCTCAAAACATCATGCATTTAACTAAAAAGCAATTATTTATAGAAAATATTTTTATAGAAATTTTTCTCCTATAACAAATCTTGTTATCTCACAGTTTTGCAAATTAAGTAAATATATCTTGTTTTAAGGTTTTTTTTTATTTTTACTAGAAATACAGGATTGATTACTAGTATTATGATTATTTCAGTGTATTTTTATAAATACGATCACCTTAACTTTTTGACTGTTTGTTGTTGTATTAGCTCCACGAGGTAAAAGAGGATGGAAGACATTTTATGCCATACTAAAAGGACTGATTCTTTACCTTCAAAAGGTACATTTTAATCATTAATGTTTTATGCTATATAGACTGTACTTTCTTGTGGTTGCTGTACAGGTATTAAAATTTATTAAAAAAAAATTTGTGATTTGCCTCTACTTTGCAATTGGTCTGCAGGATGAATATCGTCCAGATAAGCAGCTGTCTGAAGAGGACTTAAAGAATGCGGTATCAATCCATCATTCATTAGCCATGCGGGCAGCAGACTATAGCAAGCGACCCAACGTCTTTTACCTTCGCACTGCTGACTGGAGGGTCTTTCTTTTCCAGGCCCCGTAAGTCTTGTTTTCTTATGTTTATTGTAACTTCAAAATCAGAAACAAAATTTTACATCTTTAAGCTTGTTTTGATACCATTTATTTTATTTTATTTTATTTTATTTTATTTTATTTTTGGACAGTTTTTTGAAAATCAAGCATTTTTAACTCCTCTTCCCAGTTCTCAGTAGGCTGCTGTAATGCCAAAATTCAGCATTGCCATCACAGGAACAAATTATAGTTTAAAAAGTATTAAATAGAAAGTGGTTCTTTTAAATTGTAATAATATTTCACATTATTACTGTTTTTACTGGATTTTTGATCAAATAAATGCAGCCTTGGTGAGCATAAGAGACTTCTTTAAAAACATGAAAATACTGTACCGACTCTAAACATTTCAACTATACTGTATAATTGAAAGGAAATGAAATCAATTTTAGTCATTTACAGAACTTCTTGCAACTTTTGCATAACTTTGTCACAACAAGAATTATTCAGCAGAAGCCTCATGGACAGCTCATGTTGCTTTGTCTTGTGGAAACAGGACAGCACAAAAATACACAATGACTTTCTTTCAAACACACACACACCTGAGTGCACTCAGTTGGTTGTTGATTACATGCAGGGCTGGTGACGCCCTTGTCAAAATGTTCTCATCTCAGATGAATGACTCAACTTGTATCTCCCAAGAGGATGGATCCTTCTCAGCTATTCTGTCTGTCCCAGATACACATACTAAAACTCTCTCCCTCTCATTCTGCCCCTTCAGTTCCACTCCATGTCTTCTCCTAACAGCTGCCTGCTAATTGCTCAGTTTTCCAAGCTGTGTTAGTTGTATTGAACACAAAGTGCACGGTTTCTTTGAGCAGAGAAAATGTAGAAATATTTGTTCCATCTACTGAATTCTGTTATTTTGCTGCCCTCTGTTTGACCTGTGCTTGCATTTCACCACTAGCAACGCAGAGCAAATGCAGTCCTGGATAACCCGCATCAACACGGTGGCAGCCATGTTCTCTGCCCCTCCCTTCCCAGCAGCCATTGGCTCTCAAAAGAAGTTCAGCCGCCCTCTTCTGCCAGGCTCAAACACCAAACTCCCACAGGTAAACAACACTTTGCTCTCTCTCTTAAGGGGCATCACACTACACTTCACTCCATTCACTCCCATTCACATGCATGTGAATGCTGGAGACCAGAAATACAAGCGTATGTAAAGAAGTTTGGCAAACATTTAAAACATGAGCAAAGTTCTTAGAAATATACTCTTTGCAATGCTGTTTTACATAGTTACATAGGCATAGTTCACCCAAAAATGAAAATTCTGTCATTAAATACTCGCCCTCATGTCGTTCCAAACCTGTAAGACCTTCATTGATCTTCTGAACGCAAATTAAGATATTTTGATTGTTTTCTTTGCACACAAAAAGTGTTCTCATAGTTTCATATTATTACGGTTGAAACACTGATTTCATATGGACTATTTTATCGATGTCATTTGATTTCATTAGAGAGCTTTCTGACCCTGCATAGACAACAACGCAACTGACATATTAAAGGACCAAATTCCAAAAAAAAAAAAAAAAAAAACTTTGTTCATCTTTGGAACACAAATTAAGATATTTTTGATGAAATCCAAAAGCTTTCTGACCTTCCGTAGACAGCAACACAACTTCCACGGTCAAGGCACAGAAACGCAGTAAGGACATCAGTTAAACAGTCCATGTGACATCAGTGGTTCAACTGTAATTTTACAAAGCTACAAGAATTCTACAAAAATAAAGACTTTATTCAACAATTCTTCTCGTCTGCGTCACCCTAGTGCCATTGCGGAGAGTATCACGAGTATTCTCGTAGCTTTGTAAAATTACGGTTGAACCACTGATGTCACATAGACTATTTTGACGATGCCCTTGTTGCGTTTCTGTGCCTTGACCGTGAAACTACTCTTGCTGTCTATGGAGAATCAGAGAGCTCTCGGATTTCATCAGAAATTTCTTAATTTGTGTTCTGAAGATGTGTTTGGAACAACATGAGGGTGAATAATTGATGACAGAATCTTATTTTTTGGATGAACTATCTCTTTAAATGAGGATTTTTTTCTTCATTATGATACTAGGAGGAGCAGCTCAAGTCTCACGAGACACGGTTTCGAGCCGTATCTGCTGAGCTCCAGGAACTGCGCTCTACACCCCAAGACCGCAAGACCAAAAGCAGGGACCAAGAAGAGTACAAGCAAAGAGAAGAGTATCTGGACTTTGAGGTAAAAAACATTTCCACTTCTCTTCCTTCCTTCACTCTTCCCTCCATTTATACATCTTCCTAACTGCATCTTGTAGAAAACACGCTACGGAACATATGCAATGCTGCTGAGAGCTAAGATCCGCATAGGGGAAACGGACCTGGAGGCATTTGAGGCCCATTTGTTTGACGACGGCGGCCTGCAGAGAGCCCACTCCAGCCCCACGTTACCCCAAGACAACAGCCATGCCAGCAGCACCAAAGAGTCAAGCAGGAGCAGCAGCGCTGCACAAAGCAGCGGCAGCAGCAAGAGGACCAAACGCTCAGACGGTCAGAGACACAGCTACAGACAGGCTGTCAAACAGTGAGAGAATCCAAGCGGAAGGAGTTGTTTATCTCCATTCAGGGGCTGAATATAGAGCGTTACTGCAGTTTACTTTGATGGCTGCTCTCAAGTCATCATGATGATGAAACTGTGGTTGGGGTTGCTGTGCCCCACATGGCCGCTGGTAAGGCATGCTTTTCTGGCCAGTAACCGCAAGCCCAAATCTGCCAGTGGGCAGATGAGAAGGAGCACCAGCCTCACGTTGTCTTATTCTGTCAGTCTGTGTTTCACCACAAAACCTGTTCGGTTTATCTGTGTATTATGCTTGTTGGTTGTCGGTTTTAAACACTCGTGGCTTTTCATTTGAACAAGCTGAAGTGCAAACTTCATTTGGTGGTCCTGAGAGTGAGAAGCGAGGCTCTTTATTGTGTGAACACGAGTTGTTCACTTTATATATTTGAAGCATTGTAGATTTTGCTTTTTAGACTATCATTTCATCATTTGAGGATGATCAAGCGCTATGGGAAGTTCGAGAACTTAGCCTGTATAGTCCTTTAAACCTTCTTAAAGCACGTCTCAAAGCATGCCTAAGATGTTTGAAGACAATCAGTTCCTCATTTGGTATAATTACTAAGAATATGAATGCATTATTTTTCGTCATACCATGACAATGGACTACACTGTAAAAACAATTTATTGAATCAACTTAAAATAGTTTGTTACCCAGCTGCCTTTAAATTTTTAAGTTCAGGCAACTCAAGAAAGTTAAGTCAACTAGAAGTTGTACTAAGTGACAACTTGTATATTTGAGTCGATTCAATTTAAAAGGCTGGATAACAAGCCCAGCTTTTAAGTTTAACAAACCAAATTTTTAGTTTAGTCAACTCAAATATCTAAGTTGTGACTTAGTACAACTTAACACTTCAACTAATTTGAGTTGACTGAACTTAATATTTTAAGGCAGCAGGGTAACAAATTATTTTAAGCTGACTCGACTAATTGTTTTTTTAAAGCGTAGTGAAAATGAATAGCACACACCTTGTGAAAAATAGGTGCATTTGTAGTGCACTTCAAGTCTAAGAAGTATATTTTTAAAAACTGTACTTGAGGAAAATATAATATTAATGAATTTAAGGCCGCTTGTGTGTACCTAGAGTACTCTTGACTGTTTCATAACACTTTGTAATGATGTCAGATTTAAATTTACCTTGAAGTACATTTTAAATCATTACATTTTAAAGTAGCACACTAATTTTGATGTGGTGAGTAACATTAAAGCACATGTAATGTACTTAATAGGAATTTTAGCAGTGGTGTTTTATTTGATATAACATTTAAGATAATTATATTCATTATAAATGTACAAAATTGCAACTTTATTACAAATGCGTAAGTACAAAAATGTTTAAAAAATGACATACCGTACAACTTTAATTTAAATATTTGACATACTGTACAAGTTTAAATAGAAATTACGTTAAAGTATATTTTAGTTTACTATAAATGCTTGTCAGTACATTTTACCATATTTTAAAGGATAAAAATTTACTGATAATTTAGCTACTCAACCCCATATCATCCAAGATGTTCATGTCTTTCTTTCCTTAGCCAAAAAGAAATTAAGGTTTTTGAGGAAAACATTCCAGGATTTTTGTCCATAAAGTGGATAGGGTAGGGCGAAAAACTCCATCTCATTTTATCCTCCAACTTCAAAATCATCCGACGTTGTTTTACTTCAAGGCAAATGAAGTAATTCTGAAATTACAGATAAAGATATACTTCATTATGTTAATAATTAACTCTTAAATGCAACCAGTTACATTTAATATTGCATTTAAACTACATTTTCAGTGTTCAGCAAGTACTCTTTTTGAAAAGTATGCTGATGTGCACTTATTTTTCACAAGGGATTTCGTGCTGTCATCATTTCAACAGGAATGTCTGAATGACTTTACTCAGTGCACAATGACACAGTGACCAATTACCATGTGAAACGGATGTTAAAATTCGTCACACTAATCAACCCCATTGTATTATGTAGTGTAATGTGTATTTAAACAACGTATTGAGCTTGAGAATGACGTGATGCAAAATCTGTGTTAAACCCCTTATGGCCGAGCCATTGAATTCTCAGGCAGTCATTTTCAAATTTATGATCCATTCAGTGCTGTGGTAAAACAGGAGGCATGCACTAAAAAGCTGGTTTGTTCAGAGTAACCACATCTAATACCTCAATTGCACTGAGAGACCTGCTCAAGGGAGTGTCGTTTTGGTCGGAAGTAATTCTACCTGTTTACAAACTGGTGTGTTCTTATGTTCAAATGAGTTCATGTGAAGTATTGCTTTATAAGAGAGTGAAGGTAAGCTTCTATGCTGCTTATCATAACCTCATGAATTGTCCTATTGATATCAGAAACATGATGGATCCAAGAAATTGTAAAATCTGTAAAACAACACTCTGATGCAAATCCAGGTCATGGAGATCTAAACTGACTGTTAACACTGCCAGCATATAGATCAAATTGAGACGCCGAGGACACAAAGTACAAAAAACAGAATGATTTTGAAATGATCTGGGACCCGAATTCCATCAAATGGCACTTGGATAGTGTTACGCTTCACTGCACTATGAATAATAGGTGTATTTAATGAAGAGTTATTTATATATTTTGAACATTTATTATCTTGTCTTGAGTATTTGTTTATGACTGAAGCATATTGACTAAAAGGTTTATATACAAGTTTTTATAGGGAACACTCAACCACTCCAAGTAGTTTAGTGTCACCCAAAGATTTTGCTGTAAATGTAACTTATTTCTTATAACTTAGATTTTGTGTTTGGTGTGTTATCCATTCTAGCTGTATATAATGTGGATATTATGTTACAGACGCTCAGTAAAAAATGCTATAATGTTTGTATGTTTTGAAGGCATAGACAAAATAAATCTGTTTTGAAAGGATAAGTGTTTCATTTAATATTTAAATGTAAAAATACAGGGTTTGATATGATGTTATAGTTGTTCACGTGTCCCTTGTTTGTCCTGAACAGTTAAACTGCCTGCTGTTCTTCAGAAAAATCCTTCAGATCCCACAAATTATTTAGTTTTCCAGCATTTTTGTGTATTTGAACCTTTTCCAACAATGACTGTATGATTTTGAGATCCATCTTTTCACACTGAGGACAACTGAGGAACTCATATGCAACTATTACAGAAAGTTCAAACGTTCACTGATTCTCCAGAAGGAAAAATGATGCATTAAAGGGGTGTAAACATTTGAACAGAATGGAGATGTGTACATTTTTATTTTGCCTAAATATCATATTTTTCATTTAGTACTGCCCTTTAGAGGCTACAGAAGATAGTTACATGTTTCCCAGAAGACAAAATAAGGTAAATTTACCCTGATCTTCAAATTCAAAAAGTTGAACGGGGTCATTTTTATAAACTCAAGTAATATTTTCTCTTGTGGACTATATGTAAACATCTTCTATGTGAAATATCTTATTCAGGTCACTGCTAAATAAACAATAACATGCATTTTGTATCGTCCCTTTTAGTCTGGTAAAATAACTAACATTTTGCAGATTTTTAAAGGGGGATGTAAACTTTTGACCACAACTGTATAGCAATGAGGGAATAATTAGTTAAAATAAAGCATCAAAAGCAAGTAATCAAACTGAACCAAGCTATTAAAAAACATGTTTTATTTAACAACAGAACTATTACGCATTATAACAAATGACTACTGAGGGCGCCAAACGCCTGACGATTGTTTTTACACTTTACTGCATGATCTAATTACGAGCATGTAAATAATTAAAACGCATATATTAAACCTGCATCGCATATTTACTGAAACGTTGCATTTGTTAATTCACAACAGCATTTTGCATTATTATGATGTATTGATGCATCATGCAGCCTTGGAAGATGGTCAATTAGTTTCATGGATTCTTGTCCGTGGCTGGTCTGCCACTTACGGTATTCTGACGGTGTCGAGCTCGAGGATTTGTTTTGTTTTTTAAATCGACTACTCAAACTGATTTGAGGAATCCTAACAGCCCTACTATATAAAGTCATCGTATAAGACACAAAATAACGAAATAACTTTATTAAACACAA
The DNA here is from genome assembly GCF_022985175.1 of Labeo rohita. NCBI lineage: Eukaryota > Metazoa > Chordata > Actinopteri > Cypriniformes > Cyprinidae > Labeo > Labeo rohita. The sequence continues at coordinate 16,342,740 of NC_066881.1, read as the reverse complement.
ACATATTTACCCAACCTCTGAAAAAGCATATAACTGCAATCAAAACTACACATAAATAAACAGCATATGATAGACCTTTCCAGATGTATCAGAAAATTAACCAAAATCTTCGCATTTTCTTAAGATTGCATATATATATCAAAACAGAGCTTAGTAGAAACATTCATTTCACAACATTCTGCAGACGTATTCTGAGCTTTCAGTCGTGGTTGTGAAATAAGAGTTGCATTACTCTTAAATTACTGTGAAATCACCACTATTGAGTTGCTGTTGAGATAGAAGTACTGAGAATTGTTTGCACTAAGACTACAGTTTCACTCCAGAGCATGGAGATTGGAGTATCTTGAAGCAACTGATTTCTGTCACGCTGTCTTTCTGTTATGTAACACCAGCATGGGCTTTTGACCTCAAAAAGATCATTTTCAATTCCTCCTGTGCTGTGCTGTTATTTCCACTTTACTGAGATGATTAAAAGTCCACCAGTTCGCACCTGAAGAAAGTTAAATAAAGTGCATTTGTCCTCATAGAATAGATCCTGATAATCAGTGATTGGCCATTGCAGGATTTCCCATCTCCTCATCAATGGACTGACTCCCAAAGCCACTGTCCTCTTTAGAATCTGGAAGAAAGGAAAAATATTGTATTCACAATTTACTGTTTACAGATTTTGTGTTGGTGTCAGAGGTGAGAGATTTTCTCTTTCAGAGTATGAACTGGTACCTGTGTTCTGCTTGTCCTCTCTGGGTTGGCTGTCTCTCAGCAATCTCACTCCTTCACTCACACCCAGAGACTGCAGCGCCTCCACCAGGCCGTCCACGGGACCACCACTCAACTGAACATGCAAATAAACATGCTTAAATAAACCATTCATCAGATGCCAACCGGCAACAGATGTACAAACACAAAACATGTCTATCCAAACAGGTACAAATCTACAATTATTCTTTTTCTTTCTTATTTTTTTAATAATTAAAACATTGATTATGTTTATTAAATATTAAATATATTACATTTATACTAGTAAATACTAAATAAATGTACAAAAATGTATTTATTAATGTATTTGATTTAGCCTAAATTAATATTTTGTTAAAGAAAATTATTTTCAGTTGAAGAGTCAAAATATATTAAAAATACCCTAGGTACCTTTTAGCCCTCTAACGGTTGAAGCATAAAATTACAGGTTTCTAGCGGAGGAACACATAATAATAACGAAATTATGTTTTATGAGCCGGTAAGTGGCTTATATGTAGCTGTTTTGACTTTTTAAAAACAACTGTTTTAAAAACATAATTATATAAACCTGTTTGTATCTTACTGTCATTTGACTTAATGACTGCTATTCATATCAGATTAGGTAAAACAGTAGAAGCTACTATAATTTGGCTAGAAGGTAATAAGGCAAAAAGCCCAAATTAAAAAACGGTTTAAAGATTGGCAGTGTTACCAACATAACACAAACTTCCACCTTAAAGCAGAAGTCTCTAAGGGCGAGACTTCCGGTTCATTAGCCGCTAAAAGGAATGAGGAGAAGAATAACAACGTGCAGTAAACGGTAAAACTGTTTGCACTACAACCCAGTGTGTTTATAATTAAGATATCACATTCAAATTGCAATATCATGCAGTAAAACGAGCTGTTTTGTACAGCTAAAACTAGCTGCATGCGATGATACCGGAAGACAGACCGGAAATTTACAAATAGCCTGGCCTACTCTTCAAGAAAAAAAGGAGGATAAAAATACATGAAAAGTAGTTTTTATTACTAGTACTGTCTCTTTCCCTTTTAACTTGCGAAATCGTCAGTGTTCATTTGTTGAACACTGACTTTCACTGCAACTATTAGTAGCCTAGTCTGCCTTTTTTTTTTATTTACAGATATAACATATTTTACAGAAGGATGAATGACAGAAGTCTGCATTTCCCGCAAAAAACGTTCCGACAGCTCTAAAATATGAATAATTATTATAGGCTAGTGATTTGGAGTAAGCAAAATGCAGTTTGGAAGATATATATAGGATGTATTTGCTCATTGTTTAAATTTTGTTCATTTCAAACGGAAAAAAAACATCCAATATTACTTAAGTTGATTAGTCGCACTTTAAATAAAAGGTCAAGCCAATCTCAGTGCACTGAGGGATGCAACAAGGAGCTATACTGTATATTGTATGTTTTGTTAAATAAAATCATCAGCCAAATAATCCATGCATTTAGAAAATGTGCATAATGTGCAGCGAATAGGGCTGGACGATATGACCTAAAATCAAAATCTTGATTAATTGAAAGTTTTACCTTAATTACGACGAATGAATGATTATTTATTTATCCCTCATAGTTATGCTGCTCTAAACAGCAATGTGCCAATGTCCATTTAACATTAAAACAGAATTTGAGAGAACAATGACAGTCTCTTACCTGGTAGCTTTCGAGAAGCTTCTGACAGGGTGAGGGACTATCCTGGTACAGGTGAGAGAGAGTGAGCATGCCCAGTTTCTCCGCCAGCTCTCTCCAGGGTACGTGGTCTTCAATGAGAATACCACACAGCTTTGTGAGCACCTCACCGTCCAAACCCTGGTTCGCTGCAGGAGGACGATTACAGATCAGCCACATATGCTAAAAAGCATGATCTTGCGAGAACATAAACCATTCTAGTCTCATTACCTTCCTCAGTGCTTATTTTGGTCCTCTTGGGGGCAAGTGAACTGTGCTTGGGGCCTTTCCTGCCATCTAGAAGATCTCTAACCTGTGGAGGACGGTGGGGTTTTATTAAGGTTAAATCTATTATATGGATTTATTCAAATATTCACACATTATACTTGATGATGACGAAGACAAAAGCTCAAACCTTTTGGCATTTGGCCAGGTCAAATGGTGTGTGTCCCGCAGCAGGTCTCTTGCGTGGGTTAAACGTTCCTCTTTCGGATGATATCGACATGCAGTGAACTTGCTGCACCATGTGATCTGGAAGCTGCCTGTCGACTTCATTCTTCTCGCTCTCGTCATCTTCATCCGAAGAAGACGAGCTCTGGTAAAAAAGAGGCTCGTCGTTCTCCATACGTTTATCAGCACCTAAAAAAAAGAAGACAAAGAAGATGATTAATCAAGCAAAGCTTCCTTTCACTGAATTCAAGCTTGACTTATTTTCAGTCATTTGCTATTGGATAGTCAGTTTAAATGTCATTATTATGAGTGACGTTAATGAACGTCAATAAAATGCTATACAGTAAATGCTCATATTTGCATCATACATCATATTTGCAGGAAAGAAGGTTTCTCAGTACCTGCAGCTATCAGCATGGAGCAGAGAGGTGGGGAGCCCTGGCTGGCAGCAAAGTGAAGAGGACTGTTGCCACCGTAGGTACACGCATTCACGTCAGCCTTCAGCTGTAACAGAAACAACAAACAAAACTTAGTGGTGGCTGTATGCTAAAGAAGTGTATTCCAGTATTTGTGATATTGACAGTCTTCTTAACAGACCTCAAACTTTTGAACGATAATGTGGGTCAGTCATAAATGACCACATAAACATAAGAAATCTGTTCAACCCTCCATTGGTCCTTTACCTCAGTAATGAGATAGCAGGCCAGTTTTAAAAGGTTGTCCCTCACTGCCAGGTGTAGTGCTGTGCAGCCACTTTTCTGCTCTGGCATGTTAATCTTTGCTCCTGCCTCCACCAGCAATCGAAGACAGTGCTCTCCATCTTTCTTTACTGCGAGATGGACTGGATACTGACCTAAAAACAGGGAAAAAAAATGTCAGCATGTTCACATATGTTGTAATATTCCAGATGCAACCTTAAGAGCCATTTGAGTGAAGATGGTGAGACAATGGCATGTGTATCTCTCACCTGAGAAGTCAGCAGAGTTTATTAAATGAGCATGGCGTTCTCCCAGCATGCCCAGGATCAAGCGTAGTGTGGCCTCATCACCGGTGTGAGCGGCCAAGTGGAGTGCTGTCCGGCCCTCGTGGTCTAGCAGGCTCGGGTCTGCCCCTGTTTTCATCAGCATCTCAACTAACTTGGGCTGCTTCGTGATCACAGCCAGATGCAGTGGAGCCTGGAGAAGGAAAGAATGATGAAGTTTAACATGACGAGTAAGTAGTACAAGTATATTTGCAGCAACAGCCAACAACACATTATATGGGTCAAAATGATTTTTCTTTTATGTCAAAAATCATTAGGATATTAAGTAAAGATCATGTTCCATGAAGATATTTTGTAAATTTCTTACCATAAATATATCAAAAGTTAATTTTTAATTAGTAGCGTGCATTGCTAAGAACTTCATTTGGACAACTTTAAAGGCAATTTTCTCTATATATTTAGATTTTTTTTTTTACCCTCAAGATTCCAGATTTTCCAAACACTGTCCTATCCTAAGAAGCCATACATCAATGGAAAGCTTATCTATTCAACTTTCAGATGGTGTATAAATCTTAATTTCAAAAAATGGACCCTTATGACTGGTTTTGTGGTCTAGGGTCACATATGAAACAAACAAACAAAAAAATCTAAATAATATTAAAATAAAAAATAAATACAATGAATTAATACACAAAAATAAACAAGAAGTAATCATAAAATTAACATGATTAAATAATAATAAAATAAAATAAAAAAATCCCTTAAAATTTGACTGGGAGTTTAAAAAGACTATATATCTGTTAAATTACCTGGTTGAGTTTGTTGAGTTTGTTAATAAACTTCTGCTGTGGAGTGTTGTTCAGGGCTTGAATAAGATGTTGCACCACCACAGGTTGCTGATGAATAATGGCCAGGTGCAGAGGCCTATGGGAAAATAAATACATTACAGATTAAAATAAACTTCAAGTTGCATCACTGTTGCATTACACTTATTCCCTCTCTTCATTCAAAACTATTATATCTGTGTCCTATTGTTAAAGGGATAGTTCACCCGAAAATGAAACTTCTGTCATTAATTACTCACCCTCATGTCGTTCCAAAGCCGTTTTTGTTTTCTTTGTGCACAAAAATGATTATTGTAGATTCATAACATTACGGTTGAAACACTGATGTCACATGGACTATTTTAACGATGTCCTTGCTACCTTGAACATGTCAGTTGCACTGCTGTCTATGCAGGGTCAGAAAGCTCTCGGATTGCATCAAAAATATCTTCATTTGTGTTCTGAAGATGAACGAAGGTCTTACGGGGTTTGGAACAACAAGTGGGTTAATGACCAAATTTTTATTTTTGGATGAACTATCCCTTTAAATGTATTAAAAACATTCCATTTATTCATTTAGCAGATAATTTAATCCAAAACCACTTCCAATACGCTAACTATACTGGAAATGTTTAAAAGTAGTAGACACATAACCTAGTATTTAATTTAATATATTTGACATGTGTAAAGCACTGATTCAAAGAGCTCAGGTCAAAGCTGAAAGGCAGCGATCTAAAAAAACATACGTGTCTCCGTTCTCATCTTGCACTCCACATAGATGTCTTTGCAGAACCAGCAGAGGGCGCACATCCCCTGTGCTGCAGTACTGTAACAATGCACGGGCAGAGCACTTTGCCATTAAAGTAGCACGATTTTGCAGAGCTGTGGCTGGAAAGATTACAGGAAGGAAATTAACATCACTGAGTGCATATGCACCTTAAATCTTAACGTCTTACTGGTAGCTGGCTTAAATATACTCACCAATCTGAAAGAGCTGCTGTTGCATTTGAGAGCCAGACTGAGTTTGTGTGTTTGTCGGCTGATTCTGAGATCCCTCAGCCTGTGGGGTGGAACCTGACATTTGTGCCCCGCCGCTAAATCCAGTACATCCACCAATGAAATACCCTGAACCATCCATTGGATGATTATATTGAAAACCTAAGGGTAAAATTGACATAAAATTATTCCTGTGTACACCAGAATAATTAAACTGGCAACCTACACAGGTAGCTACCGAGTTTAGGAATAGGAAATTTGATACCTCCTCCCATTCCACCTCCTCCTGTTCCAGATCCAGGACCTCCAAAGGCCCCTGCTCCTCCTTGAGGTCCTCCCCGCCAGTGATCGTAGGGCTGAGGAAGTGCCTTCATCCTCTTCCTCTGAACCTCTTCTTTGTCTATGGGGAAACGGAAGCCGACATGTCATCAAACGTGAGAAATACATCTGACGGACAACATTTGATGGATCAATACTACTGCTCAAAATCTTGGGGTTAGTAAGTTTGTTTTTTTGTTTTTTTTAAAGAAATGAATATGTACGATACTGTTTGCAAGGATGCATTAAATTGATAAATGAAAGACATTTACAATGTTACAAAAATGTTTCAAATAAATCCTGTTCCTTAAAGTATCCTGGAAACAATATACAAGGGTTTTTGCAAAAATATAAAACAGCACAACTGTTTTAAACACTAATAATAAGAATTGTTTCTGAATGATTTCTGAAGGATCATGTGGCACTAGAATAATGGCTGCTGAACCACAGACTTCTTAATGGTTATGTACATAATGCAAAAAAGGAAGTGACACAATTGAAACTGAGAATGAGATGTAAACGGCCCTTATATGTGTGCTATAACAGTATGTTGTAATATGTTGGTTTAAATGCTTTATGCTTTATGCTTAAGGACCTATGTTTAACATAGCACTACTAACCTTGATTGTGAGGAATGTACGTGAACTGTTTGGGTTCGCTGCAGTCGCCTCCCTTCTTCCTCTTGAGCTGCAGGAAGACTGTGACAGGACGTGTGATATCTGCACAGCGGTATGGTGGTGTCTTAAACACGATTGCATACTGGGGATAAAAACAGGGTTATTAAACATTTGTTGTAAATAGCTAAACTGCGTCTGATGACAAAATCTCGAATCGCCACCCATTATATGCAATTTATAACAAACCTGTTTGTGGACATCAGTGGGAGAGAAGTCTCCAAATGCCTCCCATCCTCCATCCTCCTCTTCCTCATAAAAACGAATATCAATATCATCTGGAAATGAAGGAGATATACATCATTTAATCTAAAAGGATGGGAAAGAATCAATGCTTTTTAAATTAGAAAATAATAATAACCTTTTTGAACTTTATCACAGAGTAGAAAGACCTCTTCTCCTCCCAGCACTGATCCAGAGGTTTTATCCATGCGGGAGATCTTCAGATTTGAAGCATTTGGTGATTCTACGTAAAGATTAGCACGTTCTACATTAGCTATAACAAGATTAACAACACATACTTTTTAAATTTACACTGCCGTTCAAAAGTCTGGGATGGTAAATTCTGCTTAATATTTTGGTGGAAACTTTGATAGATTTTTTCAGGATTCTTCAATTCAGAAGAACAGTTTTCACTCTTACTTTTGATCAATTTAATGCATCCTTGGAGAATAAAAATAATTTCTTTCTAAAAAAAGTGACAATTACATACAAACATTGTATAGAAGATTATATAATTATATGTGACCCTGGACCACAAAACCGTGGGGTCAATTTTTCAAAATTGAGATTTAAACATGCAAAAAACTGAATAAATAAGCTTTCCATTGATGTATGGTTTGTTAGGATAGGACAATATTCGGCTGAGAAACAGCTATTTGTAAATCTGGATTCTGAGGGTGCAAAAAAAAAAAAAAAATTATTGTATATAATATTGCCTTTAAAGTTGTCCAAATGAAGCAGTGCATATTACTAATCAAAAATTAAGTTTTGATATATTTATGGAAAACATATGATATATCCTCATGAAACATGATCTTTACTTACCTAATGGTTTTTGGCATAAAAGAAAAATTGATCATTTTGACACATACAGTGTATTTTTGGTTATTGCTACAAATATACCCGTGCTACTTAAGACGGTACTTAGTTTTGTGATCCAGGGTCACATATAACAAATTAGAAGTGAAACTAAAATATAAAATAAAATAAAAGACATTAAACTAATTACAATAATATACAATAACATCCCCGGTAAATGTTTGTTAATTGAATGTTATTTGTTAATTGTTCATTTTCTTATGCTGTTTGGTGGGACTTACTACTATCATAGATAGGGTTGGAGACAACTGGCTTCAAGGCTCTTGTAAAACTCCCATTACTGTCCTGCAAGTAAGCGGTGAACTTTAACCTCACAATATTTAAGTCCATGTTTTTGCCCAGTTCTTTGGCCTCTTGCAAAATAGCCTGATCCTCTGCATCTGTAAGAGAGTGATAGAGAGGGAAAGCATGTCAGTGCTCAAGCATGTAAGCAATAAGCAGGTACTGTGTTACCAGCTGAATAATGAAATCACACTTACCGGTAGATTTATATCCAGCCTCTTTCATCCTCCTCTTCTCTTCTCTCAGTCTTTTTGTTAATACTTCAACCACTCCTCTCTTAGTGACATGGAGGATGCCTAAATTACTGAATCTAGACAGAGGAAATGAGAATGAAATAAGATTGCACAACTACACATAAAGATCACTCAAAAGCCACAAGCATCACATGATGATGCACATACAATGCCTTCCGCAATTCACTTTAATCATTACAACAAAGAAAGATCATATGAGCATGATGAACAGTAAAAGTGTGCACTCACTGTGCAGTGAGATCATTAGGCCCGACGTCAATGGTACATATCCCGTTGTCATTACAATGGCGACCCACCAGGCTGTGCGCGTGAACGCGAGGGGGGTCCGTGTGCGTCACTAGCTGAACCTCTACGCGAGCGAGACCCACGTAGTTTGACACCTACAGATGGAGAATGTGAGTGTTTATAAATGTACTGTTTATTAAAACCTACATCGCTATGTTTTCCATGTTACATAACCCACCTTGACTGTGGGATACGTCCGTCTGTTTCTCTCACTGGAGGCCCCTGGCAGACCACCATGGGATGGGCCCTCACATTCATAACGAAATCTGAATCCTCTCTGTAACATACACAGAGCGTTATTCACCTTACTCACTGCTAAAACCCTGTTTTGGGGAATTCCAGTGTATACTTTTTGGAATTATCCCACATTGCCTTTGCATTCAGTGCTACACATTATGCATGTGCACAAAATGACTTGGCATCACTCATAAAATGATGTACTTTCACATGAGCATGTCCGTATTGTCAAATACAGTGGAAATGAAGCATGTAAAACAAGCATACGCTATCAGTTTTTGGACAGTAAGTTTTTAATGTTTTTTAAAGAAGTCTTTTCTGCTTACCAAGCCTGATTTAAAATAAACAGTTGCTGAAAATTTAGCAGAACATTTAGCTTTGATCACAGGAAAAAAATACATTTTGATATACATTTAAATACAAAGCAGTTAATTTAAATAGTAAAAATATTTCACAATATTACTGATTTTGCTATATTTCTGCTCAGGCTTGGTGAGTAGAAAAGACTACATTGAAAATCTGTTTAAAAACTTTTGACTGGTATTGAATGATGACTTTTTTTTACCTGCTTTGGTTCCTCAATTATCTGTAGATAAGGCCCATGAACTGGAATAAAGGTCATATACAGTCAATTATCTTTATTTTTCCATTTTAAATCAAAAGATAAACAACAAACAAAAAACATCATGAAATACATTAATACACATTAATACACTTACTTGTCTCTGGCACATAGGGTTCTGGCTTCACCTCAAAAGGTTCTTGCAGATAATGAAGGTCCAGGAACTATAAGATCAAAAGATGCCATGTGCAAAATGTTAGTGTTTTATATTAAGTATATATTGATCTGTGCATTTAACCAAACCCTTGAGCACAAAGAACCATTTGACCAATACCAATAAGTCTGATAACTGATAATATGGCCTAATATAAAAATGTATACTATTTTGTCTAAATATATATATTAAAAAAAAAAGAAAACTCACTACAAGTGAATTTAGGCATCACAGCATTATACAGTACTGATATTCAATTTTGGATATTCATTTTGAGATTTAAGTTAGTGTTTTTTAAGTGTAAAAGTAATCTAAATGTACAAATAGTGAGAAATTAGCATTACAATATAATATGCAATATCAGCTGATGCAACTCTTCAAAAAACTGCCCATTTTTGAGAGATAACTGATGTGGTACCAATATATTGTGGAAAAATCTAGAAACCGTCACTCTAAATCAAACATCTGTTGTAAGATAAATCCGCAACAATAATACTGACAACATGTGGCTCACCTCATTGTTAAACTTCATGGGATACTGTGCATCATCCATCCTGTAATGTAGAAGAAACAGAGAAGCTGTTATTGAGACCGTCTCGCACAGACACAAACCCAGTACTCTAAAAAACCCAAGAGGTGGGGTGCTCTAATACAGTCATTTAGCTGAATCAAAACATCAACTGAGATGCAAACCCCTACAGATGCATTTAATTTCCCCAGTTTTTCCCCAAAGCAGTCTTCTGACCTACACATAAGAAGGCGTACAGTTACCCTACCTGACAAACAAAATGCAGAGAAAAAGGCCCTCAGATTCACACAAAGAACTCTCGCAAAGTCCGTTTCACTTTCAGTGTCAGAACAAGGATATGTGCAGCGGATTTTTTTACTCTGCCTCCCTCCTTCTGTCTGGCTGACTCGCTTGCGCTACTTCCAGGAAGTAAGGCAGTGAAAAAAAACAGAGGAAAGCCCCCAGAATACCAGCTCACTGCTGCCACTGATGTCAGATCCTGAGAAATGCAGGTACAAGGCTATTCACACTCTGACATCAGGTCTTCTCATATCTGAATTTCCTCAACTTTCCAAAGGCTTTTTTGAATTCCCTTCTCTTTTATCGAGGTACTTTTGAAACAAAATTCCTATAATTATTACTCTTCTATCAATATTTAGATTAAATTCTGTGAAACAAACAAAATTCCACCTATGTGTAATTGACTAAAAATGCATTTCTGAGTCTGTGTAACTGAATTAGTCAGACATCTCCATAAATGCCATGAGAACAGCCCTGAAAGATGGGGATTGCCCCCCCATCTGTTGGCCTGTGCTTGCAGCCACAAATCTTTTTTAACCCACAAACACTTCCACTGTAAACCAAACAGGAAACTCAGCTGATGATCTCTAAATGATACACTTACTAATACATTAGGTGAAATTTCATTTCATTTACACCATTATTATTACTTTTTTATTGCCTACGCATGGCTACAATGGATGATAGGATTGCACAACTGTTTACTTAAACTGTCACTGACAGGAATGAGGAAGCATCGCATTGTTCAGTATGAGCTGTACTTTAGATGACTCTAAAATAGCAGATTTTCTTAAACCCATGGGACAAATAGCAAAGTAAACTATGAATTTTCTTTCTGAGGTGTCAGGCTCACTTTGAGTAAAATCGCAAATCCTGACGTCACTGAAAAGAGAGTAAAACTCTTCTGGATGACAACCACATCCTGTCCTTCTTCTTTGAAATGATAACATCATTTCAGTCAATCAACCCCGAAATCTAAAATATGTCAAATATAGACAAAACGATTCATTAAGAAAATGCAAAAGAAAGACAATGACAAAGTGGTTTCGTCAGTCTAAAAGGGGTGTCAGGGTCGCCAGGAAACCATAGTAAACATCCAAAGGTGCAAAATGACTGTAAATTAATCATAACAGTTATATAATCCAACTATAATAAAAACGCTAACAACAACAAAAACAAAATATAGCACTGATATCATGTCTTTCAGTATGTTTGTGTAGTTTTCTTGAACATATACATCTCTTAAAACAGAATCACAAAATTATTTTTGGACAGTTAACAAAAAAAAAGCAAGCAGCTCAGCTTCAAACAACACATTATAATGTTCTTTAACGCTAACCACAAGAAAACTTTTTTGATGTGAAAAAGAAAAGAAAAAAGAATAAACCTGAACCGTTTTAACTCTTCCATACACATGAGGTGAAAAGGCTAATAAACCGTTGTGTGTAAACCCTCTATTTACATATTACAAGTCTATTAGTTTCAGTATGCAAATGTGACTAACGTTAATTACTAGTCATGTAATCATGTCCAAACCTTTCGAGTAGCTAAATTAACATTTACACGTATGTCTCATAACCAAGTGAGCTGTCAGTCAGGACTGTATTAGTATGTACCAATGATCCCCAATGAAAGGCTACACAGGTAGACAGCTCACTAGGATGCGAGAAAGCAATAGTGAATAAAATTTTACCTCAGTGCTCCAGCCATTCTGTGTTCTGCTGGTTCATCCGAACCGACCCTGGGCTCCTGTCTGATTGAAAATGATGAAAATGATTAACACTTACAGGGTGTTTGATGGGGATGTGATTCCCCTGCACATGTAACGTTAAGTCAGATCCAAAAAGTACTGACTTTTGATGGGAATTTCCCGCAGACTCGCGCGAACGGCGACAAAACACACAGGACAAAACGTACTCTATTGATAACTGACATTAATGAGCACTGCTCAGATTTTCGTAAACATTTGTACGGTTTTATTATTAACATGCAGTAATAATGTATGCAAGCGAGAGCACAACATATGAACCGTAACGTTACAGCATCTCCGTAATGTTAAAATCACACTTAAAACAGATTTCTCTATGTACTAAGCAGCCGAGTCATTATTTCCAAACAACAAAACAGATTAGTATTCTCTACGATTTCAAACCCCACATGCCTTGTTACAAAACTGTTCGGTCATAATGATAATTTCATTTTACAGAAAACATGACTGAGCACGTATCAAACTTAACTTACCTTGGACAACCGTGTATAGTTTCTGTTTGACGTCAACTAAACGATTCGTTTGACGACTGCTAAAATCTTAGCAAACGCCTGAACAACTAAACAAAATGCACCATCCGTCAAATTAATCTGTTCCAGTTTCTTTAATAAATATTTAGAGAACACTCAACCCGAGTTCATGAATCGAAGACTACTGCTGCTGGAAAGCCCCCGACTCAAAGGGGAATTCCGCATTCACGTGGCGTGGTTGGAGAGTTTTGATTGGTTCTTAGACAGATCATGATTTGCATGCTCTCCAAAACTTCCGCTCGAACATAAGTTTATTTCAACTGCTAAAAAAAAGGGAATCATCCCATATTAAACGCGTAAAGTAAAGTTAGACTATGAACTGTGCAAAAATTATAATTTTATTTTTTCATAACTATTACATAATAATGCAACAGATATGGTTGCCTGAGTATTTATTTATAAAGTTATACATCTGCTCATCAAAGCTGCATTTATTTGATCCAAAATACAGGAAAAAAAGAGTGATATTGTGAAATATTATTACAATTTAAAATAACGGGTTTGTATTTTAATACACTTTAGAATATGACTTATTTCTGTGATGCAAAGCTGAATTTTGAGCGTTATTACTTCAGTCTTAAGTGTCACGTGATCCTTTAGAAATCGTTCTAATGTGCTGATTTATTATTTATTTTGGAAACAGTTGTGCTGCTTAATATTTATTTGGAACCTGTGATACTTTTTCAGGATTCTTTGATGAATGAAAACAGTTTAAAAGCACAGCATTTATTTTAAATAGACACCTTTTCTAACAATACGTTTTTTTACTATCACTCTTTATCAGTTTAACACAGCTGAATAAAAGTATTATTTTCTATCAAAAAAAAAAAAGAAAGAAAAAAGAAATTGTAACTTATTTTAAAAACTGAAACTTTCATATATTCTAGATTCATTATATGTAAAGTAAAATATTTCAAAAGTTTTTTTTGTTTTCATTTTGAGGATTAGAGGGTACAGCTCATGAAAGTTAAAAATTAGAATATTTCCTAAGATTAATCAAAAAACAGATTTGCAATAAAGAAAAGTTCAGGTTTTTTAAAGTATGTTCATTGTGCACCCAGTACTTGGTCATCTGCACATATTACAGCAAATGACTTGCTCCTAGCACAAATTACCGCATCAGTGAAGTGTGGCATGGAACTGATATCTTTTACTTTACATGTAATGAATCTAGAAAATATGAACGTTTCATTTTTTTAAATAAGTTACAATAAAAAAAACTTTTTCATGACATTCAAATTTTTTTAGATGCACCTGTATATTGTTAAAAAAAAGATTTGTTTTAAATAAATGCTGTTCTTTTTAACATTTTATTCATCAAAGAAACACAGTATCACAGGTTCCAAAAAATATTTCCAACATTGATAATAAATCAGCATATTAGAATAACTTCTGAAGGATCATGTGACACTGAATACTGGTAATGACTGAAGAAAATTCAGCATTGCATCACAGAAATAAATGATATTTTAAAGTATATCAAAATAGAATATTCAATAATATTTCACAATATTACAGTTTTTTTCTCTGTATATTTGATCAGATAAATGCAGTCTTGATGAGCATAAGAACCATTTTCAAAAAACATTAAAAATCTTACCGATCCCAAACTTTTGAATGGCAGTGTGTGTATAAAATTTAATAATGTTGTATATAAAAGTAGCATAAGAAAACACAACACTTTTTTTATTACATTTTAAATTTATAGGTGAAGCAACATAAAAAATACAGTGATAATTTGAAATACTTTCAAAATATATCCAGGATGCAAAAATACTCATGTGTTGTGAAAACTGCACATGACCTTAACACGGTTTAATCATAGACTATAAAAATACATGGTGTCATCTTAAAGATACATGCATATTCTTCATGCCTCTATTGAGCTGAAGTCTAATAATAAAAAGTTCTGAATGACAGGAATGCTGTTGTCATCACACTGGAAATGGCTTCGGACAGTCAGCATAAATGTGTTCTTCATGGGGGTCAATATGGAACTAATCCTGTTAGCTACTACCTGGATGAACCTCACCTCTGATGCTGGAGCTATAGACAAAAAAAAACCTTTAAAGTAACAATATTTAAACAAATCATGTATATGTATCAAGATACAAATAAATCTAAATACGGGAGAAGGGGGAAAATGGAGAAGTACCTCACCTATGGTTTTATGTAGCTTATCTGGAGGTGTGTTCAGGAGGATCTTCTGCACTAGAGCAGGAGGTACTTGCACACAGATTTGATCATTTCCAGCTCTCACAGTTAAAACAACTGGCCTATGAAGTCATGATAAGGAAGTAGATATAGTTAACTGGGTAACTTAAGTATCTCTTTACTAATGCTTTTTAGCGATGTTAATATTTATTTATATGATATCATTTTTATTTCTAAATATAAATATTTATTTATTTCTCTGATATTTGTGTATAATGACCACTAAAGTGTATAAATTATCTTTGTCCCTGAAAATCATTTTCTTATAACTTTCTTTTAATAAATGCACAACAAATCAGTATATTACAAAGATTCCTGAAGGATCATGTGACACTGAAGACTGGAGTAATGGCTAAAAATTCAGCTTTGCATCACAGGAATGAATTACATTTAAAAAAAAAAAAATAGAAAAATAGAAAACAGTTATTTTAAATTGTAATAATATTTCAATGTTACTGTTTTACTATATTTTTGACCAATTAAAAGGGAGACAGAGAGAGTATATACTGTTTACACATACACTTTGTATGAGACTCAAAACAAGATCAGACCTATAGTAGCGACGCACTCCTGTGTGTGGCAGGCAAGGGTAGCAGGGTCTGTATATGCTGTTCTCATCTGTTTCTAGTTCTGCAGAGCACTGACCACAGCCAGCAAAGATGATGTCACCAGACACTATGTCCAAGATCGTCTCCAAGGGCGTGTTGCCATCTATTAAAAGCGAGTCCTCTTGGGACGGACTGCTCTGGAACTGGAACGCCGTGATTTTAACTCTCAGCTCCACATCACCTAATGAGTGCATAAACGACATAACGTCTTAATGTAATCATGATTAATAATAATGCGCAAATGCATTAACAAAATGTTCTACCTGTGTATTTCTGGGACAGGAGTGTGCCGAGATCAATCTCAATGCTGCTAGCGGTCCTTTGTGTGCGGACAGTGTTGTAAAACTCCTTACATCGATTGTCATCAGGAAAGAGAGGCTTACAGGTGCTCCATGGAGTCGAATGCAGCTCTAGCAAACCTGAGGTGACATCCTGTCTGACTAGCAGCAACCTGAACTCCCACACAGCATCTGTCACGTGCATTAGCAATACATATAACACAACAACAACAACAAAAAATACAACACAAATTTCAATGCTTTATTACAGTGGTTGTTTAGCACAACAGTTGACCCTTGGCAAAAAGACCCAACCTCCTTTGGTACTGTTGCTATGTCCAACAAGCCATAGTGCTCTCACGCCACACATCATGTTCTCACGCAGTAAAAAAATAAAAATAAAACATTGTGGAGTAGGGCTGCACGATAAATCGCATGCAATTGTCATGCGCTTTTAGTCAGTAAAGCCAGTTCTATGATAAGTAGTAAATCTCCATCACGTGTGTTCAGCTGGAGCAGCAATTAATACACAGAGCTGTAAATCACTGACAAGCTACGCAAAGTCTCGCTCATAAGCGAATGCAATTCATCTGCGATTATGAGCACGATTTTCTGTAGCTTGTCAGTGATTTATGGCATGCGATTTATTATGCAGCCCTATTGTGGAGCAAAGAGGGAACTGACAACGCACCAACAGCCAAGACAGAGCAGATTGCTTTGAAAGTATGAAAGTCTCTTTCTTATTTTGTCATTTTTAAGAAATTCAGACAATAAAAAACATTTTGTGGCTCTTTAATGGGTCATGACAGATCGCTGTAGCGCCTCAAGCACCACGTGAACCGATCATCTCATCCTTTTAACTAGTTATAGTATGAAATAAACAAGAATGAACATCAGAAGGTATCTTGTTTCAGTCACGGAAAGACGTGACTGACATCATTTTTTCCCAAGTATAAATCCACCAATGTTAATCTGCTCCTCTGTCTCTTGTTTGTTTGTTGGATAAAAATGGCAGATTCTGAGTTATGATTGGTCAGATTGCCTGTCAATCAATCTGCGAAGGGTCAACTGAAAGCCACAAAAATGGAAGTATTTATACACTCATTTTGTGATTACATACGTTAGGTACTATATGTTCTTCAAAAAAAAAAAGTCGCATTTGCAAAACAAAATTGTTAGCATTTTGGTATATTATTATTTTTATATATTTAACATTTTAATATGTTATTAATGATAATAATTTGTTAAAGGAGTCCTATTATGCCTTTTCAGTTTTTGAATTTTAGTCAGTGTGTGGTGTGTATGTTTGGGCATAAAAAAGATCTACAAAGATACAAATCTCAAAGGGAGATATTTCGTTTTTAAAAAATCCCTTTTCAAGAACTACAACGAATGGCTCCTTTGGACTACAATGTTGTTTTCCGGGGGCTGTGATGTTACAACGCGGCCCATTAGAATATCATTAAAATAAATCCCGGCTACCGGAATTCGAATGGTTGGGGGGTTGGTAGGGATGAGGTGGGGGATTAACCTAACTTTAGCGATGCAGCACAAAGAGCCGCTTCTGGGACGCTTCAACAAGCTGCAGCGTGGCTGCATTGAATAGGATGGCCATGTCAGAGCTGTAACGTGCCACAGACGTGTACAGTATATGGGGGTCAAAACACATGCTGAGGCACATCTGGTGTAGCCGTAGTGGCCGATCAGCTCCGGCGGCCGCGTCGGAGCTGTAATGCGCCGCAGACGTGCAGTGTGTGGTAAGAGATTTATTCATCATACAGTGTAGATAGCTTCACTTATAACACAAGTGTTTTATAAAATGCATAAACTTGCACTAGTCTACGCTAGGCTAATCAGTGATAATGTTCTTTAATAATGTTAATGTTCTTTGCTCATTTATGTAGCTGCTTTTTGAATAACTAAGGAAATGTAAGCATTATAATTAGTAACTTAGAATATGTTTATTAAATTGTTGTCATGTTAAGTTACATATTAGGTTAAATTATTATAACTTAATTATATACAAATTATTAAAAACATTAGGCTGCTTTTAGCCTCATGCTGGAGCTGGTTTTGAGCAATAAAACTAAGTATGTAAATAAGTAATTGATTAATTTATAATGAATAAATTAGCACGATAATGTCATGTATCGGCAGTCTCTCAGGCTGACAATAGGACCCAACACTACTGTAGCGTCAACTATATCTTAATATATGCTTCTGAAGCAGTCAGAACTTGCTGCTTTGGAAAGGGGTGTGGCAGTACTGAAACGCTGTCTAAGCTGTTCACCAGTCAGTGGTTAGCTGTTCACCAATTGGTTAGCTGCCCCCCCTCCCCCTCCCCCACTGGGACAGCTAACCAATCACAACACATTTCGTTTTTCGGAAGGGAGGCCTTCATCAAACCCGGGAACTATTCGAGCCATTTGTGCCAGGCTGGGGAGAAAGGTATTGTAATAATGTAAACTATGTGAAAAATAATGCTTTTTTTGAACCGCCAAGTACAAGAGCATGTTCTAGTACACCCCCAAAACAAAATCAAGACTTTGTAAAAGAACATAACAGGACCCCTTTAAATTTAATATTAAATCAAATATTAAATAAACATTATTTAAGCCATCCTGCAGCCACCTTGCAAAGTTGCTGAGGCCCTCTGCTGGGCCCTCTGATTGAAAACCTGAATAATAATAATAAAAAAAAAAAACACCTTTGTTCCTCTCCAAACGCTGCAGCCAAGAGAGAGCAGCTCCCCAGAGTATAACAGCGCCTTGTTGACAATCTCCTTGCTCCACATTCAAAATGGCTTTTAGCACGCCTCCTGCTCTGGATGTCCCCTCTGCTTCATCACTCCAGGCTAGAATCAAACAAAGCAGTGTTCTGAACACAAATATGTTCTAGTTGCCTTTGAGATTTGATTGTTTAGTATGTGCAGTGAATGTGAAGGCACAAATAAACCAGTTTAATAAATGTCTCTCTGCAATACTCAAATCTGATTGGTCAATCATGTAATCCAGTGGTCTCATAATATCCTGTATATATGACTGCTCACCCGGGTAATTGAAACTGGTGCTACTTTCATGTTATCTCATCGCTGGATTATGCAGTATGGATAATGCAGTTCTATACCTGTGATTAATTTCTGATGTTTAACCCTAAGCAGAGCATGAACCAGTGTGTCAGGACGTAATGCTCCAAGACGGATGAATGGGATGGAGTGTAAATCCTGAGGTTTGTGAGGAGGCAGAGACACCAAAAGGGGGCGCTTCTCACACAGATGAGTGCACAGCATTCTTAATGTGTGACTGTTCAAGTTCTGTGGGGCTAGACAAGATTAACATAACATAAGCAGGGAATAACCTAGAAAGCCAAATACGTAATGGTTACATAACATATTCTGTTTACAAAATGTAAATGTAAATAAACATGTTGACATCTACATCTTTAACTTGGCAAAATGCTTAGGTTAAGCCTCAGCAGCAATTGTGTTTCTGTTACCTAGTGGAATACGTTCCCTTTTGACCTGTCCCAAATTCAGCAGCTTACTGGTGAAGGACGACTGTAGGACAGTCTCAGTCTTCCACTTGTCTACATGCACTGTCACATCTGCCAAAGCAAAGACAGAAAGACAACTGTGAGTGAAGCATGCAGGACATTTCATGTGAATATTTCACAAGTGTTTTTTCAACCATACATCCATTTAGACCACTTTAGTTGAGATGGTTCACCATTGTTTTTAATGTACTGTTTGAATAAGATTCAATAAGCGGATCTGCCATTTGTTGAACTGACAGGTCAGGATTTCAGAAGAACGTCCTGATATTCTTGTTTTGTTGCTTGGTTGTACATTTCCTACATTCACACCCATTCTGTTAACAAAGATTTATTCAAATGCATGCTTATAAACACATTCCTACAAAAGCAGTGAACACTACTGTTTTTTAAGTTACGAAGTAACATACTGCATGGCAAAACCTTAAAATCATGATTTTTAGATAGATGATGTGGTCTAAATAATTATACATTTCAGAGTATATTGTGTATATATATATATATATATATACATACAGTCTCTTATAATGTACTGTGAAATAATAAATATAATAAATAACTTTTTTACTTTAATATATATATTAAAATGTAGTTTATTCCTATGATGGCACAGCTGAATTTTCAGCAGCCATTACTCCAGTTTAAAGTGTCACATATTTCTGCAGAAATCACTCCGATATGCTGATACATGTCTTATTATACACGTCTATATTACTATGTTGAAATCAGTTGCCTGCTTAATAGTTTTTGTGGAAAGCATGACACATTTCAGGATTCGTGATTAATGAAGTTAAAAAGAACAGACTTAATTTGAAATAGAAATCTTTTGCAACACTATAAATGTCTTTACTGTCATTTTAATGCATTCTCACTGGGAAAAGTATTCATTTCTTAACATACAAACAAAAAATCTTACTGACCCCAAACTTTTGGGAGGTAGAGTGTATGTATATTTTCTATATTGTCTGTAATATTATATTACAATAACATGACTAAACAACCAAGTTTAACTGGCCAATAATCAGGCCTGCCACAAAAAAATGTTTTTCCAAAAGGCTTCCTTGAATAAAAATGAGCACTGTACGTCTCAAAGTCAAACCGTAACATGAGAGTTTTTATATGAATGCATCTTTGAATCAAGCCGACTGTCTTGTGCAAAGGTTTCAATGGCATTTTTATTTTTCCTATAATGCCTGATAAAGAAGTGTTTATGAGTGCAGGGCTGCTTTGTTTACAGCCGTTACCGAGGAAAAGGCCATTTCTGAATTTGAATTTTCAAATCAACCAGTCTTCTGTTTTTGTTCACACCAATGTGAAAATCCACCTATGTTTTTTTACGCAGCTAACACACACATATCTGTGGGAAACACTGTCATAAATTCTTAATTGTTCTTAAAGAGACTGTATTTATTGAGAGATTGCACATACATATTTATGAATTAAAATAAAATCAGGCTTTTTTGGATACTTGACCACGATATTTGCCTGACACAATATAAAAAGTGTTAATTCCTTGACAAATGATGAGGTCTTAGTGGTTTCACCTGTAATGAGCAGAATATCTCCTGGAAAAACTGTCAAAGCCCAGAAAGCTGCTGTCCTCCATAGCACCACCTTCATCTCCACATCTGATTGGTCTGTAACAATCAGCGTTGCTAGAGGTACACTGGTTCCAGCTGAAGCTCCAGTTTTCACTTTGACTTCTTTTAAGTGGCATGGATGCACTACAGCCACCAAGATGGCGTATCGTACGCCATGAGTCTTACATCTGGCCAGCAGGGTTGTAGGCCCACAGAGGGGGGCAGCAACAGTTCTTGCCTTCTGCTCTGTTGTTTTTTTCTGAGACAACTTCATTCTTTTAGACGTAGTGGGACTAGGTGAAGTCTGTGGAAATGTAGTTGGTGAGTCAATATCAAGCCCAACTTCCTTATGAGCCACAGGTTTTTCAGGTATAGCACTGCCTTGAGAGCAGAGGATGCCGTCAGTTGTGATTTCCAGAATCACCCCTCTCTCTTGCTGTCTTTGGCTTAGACTCTCATTATGCCACTCTCCTGAGCTTTGCAAGGTTCCCCCCAAGCCCCTCTCTTCAGGGCTGACCACAGGGCTGTACAATTCTGGGGAACTTACAGAGGTTGAGGGTGTTTGTTTGGGAGGGGTGTGTGGAGAACCAAGAAGAAAGTCATCAGGAAAGTCCGAAGTAGGACATTGGGCCACTCTACCTCGAAGAAGCAATGCTTGGGACTTTGTCCAAGTACTCAGATACTCAGTCTCTGTGGAAACAGGCGATGCAGGCCTTCCATCTCTGCCTTGTCTGCTCATACTATGCGAGGAGAAGCAACTATCTAGGTATTCTGTCACTAATACAGGACACAACTGCTCTTCTTCAACAGACTCTGCCTTTGATTGAGAGCACTGGCAGCCTGATGGAGTGCTGTCGTCCTGTGATATTTCCGTTTTGTCCTCTGTACTCTCAGGTATTCTGTCAGAGGTAACAGCAGATTGCGTTCCACCACTAACAGTCGCAACACACTCATTATCTGTTTGAGATTCTCTAACGGTGTCCTTGGGAATCAACCTGCCTTGACTCCAAGTGAGGTCCATTGTCTTCCATTGTGTTGCCGCTCTCTCTTGCACCTCTTCAGCGAGTGCTTGAGGACACGGGGCACCCAAAAACACGTGAATTTTTGGTTTGTTTGCCATTTTTCTGTCCTTAAGTTGACCGATATTGTTTCAGTCATAACCCTGCCAGACCTTCTACTGCGTATGCAGATAGATTAAAGTGGCCATCTGGAAGAAAATAGAAATGCATACTGTTAGTTAGAACATATAGACACAAGTCCACAAAATTATTAAAGCCATAGTTCAGCCAAAGATGAAAATTCTGTCATTTACTCACGCTCATGACTCTTCTGCAGAAAACAAAAGATATTTTAAAGAATGTTTCAAATGTTTTTGTCTATACTTCATTTTAAGTCCAAAATGGTTTCCAAAACAACACTGGATCCAAATGAGGATTGTATGGACAAAAGAACACAGAACTTTTTTCAAAATATCTTCTACAAAATAAAATAAGTCTTACAGGTTTGGCATTAAATCACTGGGAATAAACATGGCAGAATTTTCAATATTTGGCTAATTATTTACAGTACTGTTGAAGCAGGGGTGCCCAACCCTGTTCCTGGGGATCTACCTTCCTGCAGAGTTTATTTCCAACCCTGATCAAACACACCTGTCTGTAATTATCAAGTGCTCCTTCAGATCCTAATTAGTTGGTTCAAGTGTCTTTGATCAGGGTTGGAGCTGAACTCTGCAGGAAGGTAGATCTCCAGGAACAGGGTTGAGCACCCCTGTGTTAAAAAGTGTTTTCACAACACGTCGTCATTCAGCCATATTTGCAGCACTAAACGTAAACAATGTCACTGAACGAAAGTCACACATTTAGCTAATTATTGCTGCTGAAAATGGTCAGTTATTGTCATGCTTTGGGCTGCACTAATCTGTCGGACCGGCAAAACATCTGGAGTACTGTAGACTGCCAAAAGTTATAACAAATCAAGAAGAAGAGTGCAAAGAACTGTCTGAGGAACAAAAGGTGTTTGTGGTTGGCCAAAGGTGTTTGTGGTTTAGACAGCATAAATTAGCAACGTATTCAGTAGTACATTACCCATCCAATCAATGGTGTTGTCTACATCCGAGTATCACCAGTATGGTCACACCTCCGGGTAACTGAACAAATCATGACTTAAGTGCAAACCCTCTAAAGTTGACTTAAACTTAAACTAAAAGGTTAAAAAAAATATTTTCATTAATTGAAATAAAGCTGAAATCTGATATAAATATTAGATTAAAAACTAAACTAAAATACGTTTAGGTTAAAGTACTAAAATGACTTTGACATAAAACAAACAAAAAGAAAAATGCACATAACAAAAGTACTATAAAGGAAAATAAAACAATGTATAAAACTGAATGTATAAAAATAAAAGCTAATCCAAAAATCTTAATAATATTATGAGAAAATATAAATGATAAAAATCACACTGGCTATCTCTTAAAGTATTATCGAAAACCAAGTACTTATATCTATGCACAGCTAAAATGCTAAATTACAGTAAAGGAGAATTCCAAGCAAGTTCATTGAGGAAGAAAAGCAGGAATCCACTAAAAATTTCCACAGCTGGTGGCAATAACTGAGAGCATTTCAATGTGTCTGTGCAAGTGTGCATTCCTCAGATCAGTTGTTTTCACTTAGCAAAAGAACAAAAACAGCAGTTTAATGAGTGACTCTCCTGAACTTCACCAACCAGAAGATGGGTGTAGGCACCACATGAGCCAATAACAGACCGGTACAGGTCTCTTTCAAACTACAGTGTGACTTATTGCAGACGGAATTTGTAGACTGAGAAAGAGGACCGAAAACAGACAGATTTTCTTGCTTCAGCTAATTCTCACATGTATTTAAGGTGTAAGGAAACATGTCATTACCATTTGGCTTGATGGCTACACCACATAATATTTTTCATTAAATCATGTGAAACCAACATGAATAACAATGTTAGAAAAAACTCAGCACATGTGTTTTCAGCTATTTCTGTCCTTGTCTTGATCTTGGACGCTTTTACAGTATATGCCACTGAAATAGAGGTTATGACATCTTGTAAAAAAAAGTAACTAACACAATTTTACAGAGCACAAACAACTTTTACACAAAAAAGAAATATATATAGAAACAGTATATGACAAAATTAGTAATCCATTGCTGCTGTCCACATACATGATCCTCTGAGGCAATGCAGCATGCACACATTGAGACATTTCCTGGGAGACTGCAAAAAATAAGTACTAACTCTTCCCTGGAAAACAATCAGAGAGGCCATGCAAGAGCTGACCTCCAGAGCAGGATGTATTTCAGGCAGGAACAAATTACAGCACACACAGAGAAGATACGGCATAACTCCCTATGTCACTGTAACCCCAGGTGAAATAAAGGAGTACATATGGTTTCGCCACTTTGTAGCAAAGGAAAAAATAGTAATAGGGCACTTTTTGCCTTATTTAAATCACATTTGTTTTTGTGTGCAGAGAGAGAGCACAGAACACAGGGTCACTGCCCTTGATTATCATTCTGTTCATGTGTCATAGAAGATAAACAACATTCCAAAAAAAACAAAAAACAAAAAAACTACTATACTGAACAACCACTAATACTACACTCTGAGAACCAACAAGTTAAGGTAATGCAAACCATTTGGAGTAAATAAGTCCACAAAAGGAGGATATTTCTTAATATTAAAAATCAAAAAATCTACTCAAATACTTTCTGTAGCTGAGACTTAACTAAATTACATAAACTTCACCTTCTCTCTTGAGTTACTATATCTGAGCTGTAGAGTGCCCACATATAATGTTATTTGGCCCATCCTTGAACTAATCACAAAAACAAACCTGAATCCCAACTGAACATTAAACACTAACACATCTATTCTTATATTAATCTTGTGCAAAAACACACAAAATAACATTTAATTTTAATGTTTACTCTCTTTTAACAGTCTGAATAAAAGCATGTGGACATGAAATTTGCTGTAACTCATTCAGTCTGAGTGCTCATGCAGCTTTTTTCTGTTAGGTACAATGAACTTTCAGTAGCATTCAAGTAAAATTAACTTGTTTCATTTAGTAAATTTGACTTTGTGGTTTCAGGTAGGAAGCAGACACTATGATTTATCAGACCAGAGATATGAAGCTACTCCATCATGGGCTGGAAAAGACCAATAACCCTGACACTAACTAATCACACTCAGCAGGGCCTCTGCTGACCTCATATCTAGAAAAAGCTAGTCTAGATAAGGAAAACAGAATAATCTCCTGCCGTTTACAAGAGAAATAATTACTACTGTTACTATTCACCGAGTATGAATGGATCTCCTCTTTGTTTTGTGTTTGTTTAGCTTCAAACGGGTTACTAGATAAGGACTTCCATTACCACAAGTAAAGTTATGACGAACTGGGAAACCGTTGTAGTCCTTATAAAGCAACTTTCAACTTCATGTTCAAGGTATGACTGGGACATGAAAGTCTCTTAATGTAATGTTAAGCACGAACCTTATGTTACTCATGGCTGAAAATGCAAATTCTCTATAAAAGCACATCAGCCATAACGAGAACAATACTTCTTTGAATTTCTTTTAAAGTACACCACCAGTCAAATGTTTTGGCACAGTAAGATTTGTAATGTTTTTTAAAGAAGTCTCTTCTGCTTACCAAGCCTGCATATTTGATCCAAAATACAGCAAAAGCAGTAACAGTGAGAAATAGTTATAATAATATAGTATATAATTAACTAATAATAATAGTATAATAATTAACAGCATAAATGTAATTTATTCCTGATCAAAGCTACATTTTCAGCATCACTACTCTAATCTTCAGTGTCACATGGTCCTTCAGAAATCATTCTAATATGCTGATTTGCTGTTTGAGGAACATTTACTATTATTATCATCATCATCATCAATATTTAAATACTTGAGTACATTTTTTCAGAATTCTTTGATGAATAGAAAGATCCAAAGATCAACATTTATCTGAAATAATTTTTTTTTTTGTAATATACAATAAACCATTCAAAAGCTTAGGGGGAACGAAATTATAGAAACTAATACTTTTATTTAGCAAGGATGCTTTAAAATGATCAAAAGTGATGATAAAGACATTTACAATGTTACTAAAGAGTTCTATTTCAGATAAATGCTGTTCTTCGGAACTTTCTATTCATCCAAGAATCCTGAAAAAAGTTTTCAACATAATAATAATACATGGTTTTGAGCAGCAAATCAGAATATTAGAATGATTTCTGAAGGATCATGTGACACTGAAGATTAGAGTAGTGATGCTGAAAATGTAGCTTTGATCAGGAATAAATTACATTTATGCTGTTAATTATTATACTATTATTATTAGTATTATACTATTATTATTATTATTATTAGTATTATATTATTATTATTATACTATTATTAAAAATTCAGCTTCGAAATCACAGGAATAAATCACATTTAAATATATACTCAAATAAATGCAGGTTTGTTGCTTATTTAAAAACATTAAAAATCTTACTGTTCAAAAACTTGTGACTGGTAGTGTAGTTAACTGTGTTATTCAATGGCATCACTGACATTCAATGGCATAAGTCTGTAAAATAAAAAAATAAAATAAAAAATAACCATTTCTTAAATCCCCTTCTATTCTATTCTGTACAAAAAATACCAAACCATTTACAGTACACAGTATCTCAAAAAACATTTTAAACATTTTTAAAGAGATATTACATACGTTTAGCCAATATTTATTTAATAGACACCAGCAACTTTAATATTTGCACATATTTTTCTCAATACTTTATTCCTAAGTTCCTGCTCACTGAGCGCCTCCCAGCATGAGGTGGAGGCACGCCTGCCTGCCGTTTAAAACAACTCACAAACACTACTCAAGCTGACACTTACTAGAAGAAGGAGGAGCCGTGGTGTCCGTTTATGCTCCCCGTCCCACCCTTGACACCGTCTGTTTTAGTTTTTTCTTCTTTGTAGATAATATTAGTTTGTGTGTTAGTTTAAAATCATGTATAGGTATCTGGGGGAGCTCGTCACCCGCGCAGCCGCTAGCAGTGCGCTGGCCTCGGGATGCGTCGACTCCGCTTTGCCTGCTTCCTCGACTCTCATGCGGGTTCGCCGTTACAGCGAAGCCGTGGGAGAGAGAGACGATGACCCTAACTTTTTTAGGATGGTCGAGGGTTTCTTCGACCGCGGAGCTTCTATTGTGGAGGACAAACTCGTGCATGATCTCAAGACGAGAGAAACGCCCGAGCAGAAGAGGCACCGAGTCCGGGGCATCCTCAAGATCATCAAGCCCTGCAACCACGTCCTGTCCGTGTCCTTCCCCATCAAGAGAGACAACGGGGAGTGGGAGATGATCGAAGGCTACAGAGCTCAACACAGCCAGCACAGGACGCCGTGTAAAGGAGGCAAGTTTATGCTTTATTTACATTGGAGTTAATAGGAAGCAGTCGCGCTCCCGAGAGAAAACATGCAAACTAAAACACATCACTTACCTGTCAGAGTATCTCCTGAAGTTTTGCATCGGGATGACGCGATTCTGCGTGTGTCCAACACATTTATTTACACTCTTTGTCTATGTAATTTGACTTAGAGTGATAAATGATAGGCCTTGCGTGCCATGAACTTGGAAAAAAAATCCTGTGTCGCGGTTGCTCAGCAGCGACACTCTGCGATTATTTGCGTGCGAGCGTTTCTGAAAATTGACAATAAAATCAATTTGCAGGTGTTATATCAAAATGCAGCTTCATTGCTTTATCTGGTCCAAGACTTCGACCATTAGAGCAGTCATTAGCTTGTCTAACGTGTACATTAGGTAGTCTAAAATGGTCACTAGCTGGTTTGTTGCAGTAAATGAGCTTGTGCCCATCTTAGACCAGATAGAAACCAACTAAAGCGTTTTAAAACGTAGTTTGACCACCGTACAAACCAAAACAAAATGCTATACAGGCTAATGACCAACTTTGACCTGTGAGAATCCAGCTGCATGTATCAAAATACAGCTTAAAATGAGTTTTCCAACATTATAAACACTCTATACATTCCATATACAATAAAATGCATTGCATTTAATATTTTATAATACTTAGGAGAGTGGAACAGCTTTCATAAAGAAACTTCCTGCATTGCTTTACCACTTTATGTTTATGTTTATGCAGTATTACAGCAGGAATGTTGTCTATCCTGTTCATGTGTTTATTTTATTGAGTAGTTCTGCTCTTTTCTTTATCTTAGTTTTTTTCTCGCATCATATCAATTCCAGATTTATCTTTACGGAGATATTTGTGTACTTTTTGGAAGCTGTGAACTCCTTTATCATCAGTGGAATGTGCTTGTGTAAGAGCTGTTTTTATTAAGCATGACCTATTCTGGAGTTGTTTGCTAGGCCTTTACATTTTGCTTCGTCAGGACTGACTGTGCAATGCTTTATTAAGGAAGGGAGGTGGAAGCCCCCCAGGGCAGTTTAATCTCTCTGCAGTTTCCTTGAATAGATGCTCCATCCTATCAGCGTTTTCAGACTATTTCCCCCTTTTTAAAACTAAGACATCTTCACTTTAAACTGGAGACTGACCGAATGCAAAAGATAACTTGCATCCTATTTACTTTAACCACTTTTTTAAATGGTCTAAATTGCAGGTGAGTTAGGCTAAACTGATCAACAAATGCTTGGAAAAGATCTTATAAGGTACACTGCTTGATCTAATATTGATTAGATTCAGTGGGAGCTTTCAGTGAGACAGTCACTGATTTGATGGCTAGATTAAGTTAGTTTAGTCAATGTTTTTACCGTGAGGTCTAGTAACTGGATAACAAGATAAGTTTTTGCATCTTGTGTGCTGGAAAGTCTCTGATTAAGCTTATGTATAAGAGACCTCATAACCAGTTTTAATCGGGGAGGATCTCAAAGTTGGCTAGTTTTTTGCTTCAGAGTTTATGTCTGTATTTTATCCTGTACTGTTCTTCATTATATCTGCTTTTATGGAGATATTAGGAAACTAGGAAAAGAATAATATGACCTGCTATCTTCTGTTATTTGATTAAATAAAGATTCAGCAAAACATGCATATAATAGAAAAAAGGATGCAGACTTTGGACTCGCTAAAAATATACAGTAGACATGCTTATTCCACAATATGCATACAAAAGAGCCAACGAAACTACTTTTTGAGATTTCTTACTCCCTTAATCACCAATAAACTTGGGAAGGATGCTTCTTCTTTACAGGGATAGTTTACCCAAAAATTAAACTGTTCAAAACCTGTATGCTTCTTTCTTCTGTTGAGCACAAAAGAAGATATTTTGAAATATGTTGGTAACCAAACAGTTGTGGCTAGCCATTGACTACCTTAGTGTTTTTTTTCCATACTATGGAAGGCAATGCCAACTGTTGAGGGTGAGTAAATGATGACAAAAAATTCATTTTTATGTGAACTATCCCTATAAATCTGCACTAATTTGATTTGATGTTAGTAGTGATTTGAAATGAATTACTAGCTCATCATCCATGAATTCAAGAAGTTTGACAGTGCTGTCTAAACAGCGCTTTTGAGTCAATTGAAAACAGAGATGTTTAGTTTGGGGTAGTCACACTGGTTTTAACCACACCCTGCTTGGGCCTTGCCTAGATTTTCTTCCCTTATACTTTAGTGGAGAGAGTGAGTCATCACACTGGTTGTTTTACTGCCTGTCCTGCCACACAAAATTTCCCCTTCCAGAACTATAGAGCATTTGAATTTGAGTCAGACCTCCTACTCTAAACAGCATATTGCCCAGATCTTCAGTGCCATTTTAACTGATATTCAAGACCCACCTTTGCGGTGGACAAATATTTAGCAGCTTCCATTCTATTATTTATTCTATTTTTCCCAAAAGAGCGTTAAAATGGCCTAAAATGTCTTGAATTATATAAGCACTCAAAGAGGTTCTCACAGCGTTGTTGTCTATAAGCTTTAATCAATAGAGAATTTCCTGTCTTAGCGTTATAAAACAAGTTAAAAAAAACACTAAATTGCTTGTGATTTATGTTGATGCGTGTTCAATGACTTAAGTGATCTACAGATATTATTTGCATAGACCTAAAGTCTAATGAGTGCACTGTTGTGTTTCTCCAGGTATCCGTTATAGCACAGAGGTGTCGATGGATGAGGTGAAAGCTCTTGCCTCACTAATGACATACAAATGTGCAGTTGTAGGTAAGTTCTTGCTTAACGTTGTCTGTTTAATTGGTTGTGGTTGTTAGTTTGAACATTTAATCATTCAGATGAACTGTGAATCTCTCAACAGATGTGCCTTTTGGAGGAGCTAAAGCGGGGGTGAAAATCAACCCAAAGAATTACTCTGTGAGTGTTTTCTTTAGATTCTCTGATTAAATATACTTTTGGAAGGTGGTAAGAGACATTACCTTATAGTATTACAACTATAACGTTCATGCAGAATGTCTAGATGTGTATTTTCATTGTCTAGAGTTTGTCCCCTATAGATAGTTTTGAAGATTGTTCTAGAAAAAGCAGTAAGATGTAGTGTTTTTACTAAATGCGTTATTGCAGAGATATTCAGAAACTCTAGAACCAACCAGATTCAGAATGTTGTTTATTTATTGACTCAGTCCAGTGTTCGGATGTCTACAGCTAGAATAAAGAATGCACATGCATTGCTTTCTTAATGTATACTTCCATATTGTTATTCACATTCTAGTCACTCATATCCCACCATTTTTTGTTTTCCTTACACAGGACACAGAACTGGAGAAGATCACAAGAAGGTTTACTATTGAGTTGGCTAAAAAGGGTTTCATTGGTGAGTTATGAGTAGACACAAACTAAATCTGCTCCCAAGTTCTGCAAAAGCTCAGCAGAATTGAAATGCACATCATGCACAAACGTCTATGCATCCCTCATTCCTTGTGGATGTTTATGGAATAACTCAATTTGACCCAATTTGATTATGCATTCATCGACCAATAAAAGCTTAGTCCTCTGTTTAACACATTTTAAGATTCATTTAGTAGAATTCTATAGAATGTCCCCTATCAGTGCTGAAAATGCTAAATAAAAAAATACGGAGTCTGTCAGTTTTTATTTATAATAAACAGTAGTGTCAATATAGAAGGTTTGCACTTACGTCACAGTTTGGTCAGGTTCCCGGATGCACGGCCATATTGGAGATACTTGCATGTAAACAACAGCATGGATTGCACGGTTAACATACTACTGTATATGTTGTTCTGCTAATTTATGCTGTCCAAACTACGGAACAAATGTGTGGAAGCTGCTAAATCATATAGAGAAGGACTTAGTAAGCAGAAAAGGGCGCAATATTTTGATAAACAAAAGTTAATAGGTGGTAAAGATACGTACGAGCAGTATTAATTAAGATATTAGCTTAATATTTCACCTGCCTGACCAGAAATGATAAGAACAAACACGAATGTTGTCAAGATTCTTGCCCTGGAAATCCTGGTTCAGTTTGGCCAACCACAAACGCCTTTTGTTCCTCAGACAGTGTTTTGCACTCTTCTCCTTGATTTGTTATAACTTTTGGCAGTCTATAGTACTCCAAAGGTTTTTCCCGGTCCACTAAGTACACCCCAAAACATCACAATAATTTACCATTTTCAACAGCAATAATCAGCAAAATTTGCATGTTTCATTTAGTTCAGTGGCATCGTTTACATTCAGTGCTGCCAATATGGCCGATTGATGATGTGTAGTGAAAACACAGTGTTTGTTGATCCCAAATAACATCCGATTAGCATATTTTGCTATTTAGACTAGAATGAAACATGAATTCAATGGCAGATTAAACTGCAACACAATAACACGCAGGAACAATAGTTAGCATCAGATGGCACAGTTAAGATTAACAGTCAGGCTGCTATTGACACCAGTTCTGGATTGCAAGTTATTTAACCTGTAGCCAAAAGCCTAGATAAGCTGTATTCATATTACAAAAATTCAAAGAGCTTGTAATAGAGCCAACTTTCCTTGGGTTGTTGGTGTTTTTGACTCTGTGCAGGATTCCCACATTGTACTGTAGCTTCTCTCATGAAACTGTGCAGTGACACAAGTTGCAACAATGTTTTATGAATGTATTATTACATAATAAATTATGTTTATAATGTATTTTATGATGGGCATTAATTGTGTCCAGATATTTGAGTTAAATATCTGACCCATGACCATGGGAAGGGAGGATCAGTAGCAAACTCCTTTCTGTTTCCTGTGTCAGGGCCTGGCATTGACGTTCCAGCCCCGGACATGAGCACAGGAGAAAGGGAAATGTCCTGGATTGCTGACACATATGCTAACACAATGGGCCATCATGTAAGTTGAAGAACCTAACCAAGTGTTCATATAGTTTACAGCAGGTTTGCTCAAATTAATTTAACCCAAACCACTTAACATATAAAGTACAAGACTGTTTTGTATGTAAAAATGCATCTAGCAGCAATGTTGTTGTAATATTTGCAGTTGTCTTTTTTCTTAAATCTCTTTGTATAGCGAACAATGATTAGTCTTGTCTTCCATGCATATATTTAACTATTTACAGTTGAGGTCAAAAGTTTGCATCCCCCTTTTCAGAATTATTAAAAATGTTAATTATTCTACCAAAATAAGAGGGATTATACAAATTGCATGCTATTGTTTATTTAGTACTGACCTGAATAAGATATTTCACATAAAAGATGTTTACAGATAGTCCACAAGAGAAAATAATAGTTGAATTTATAAAAATGACCCAGTTCAAAAGTTTATATTCCCTTCATTCTTAACACTGAGTTGTTACCTGAATGATCCACAGCTGTGTTTTTTTGTTTTGTGAGTTTAGTTGTTAGTTGTTGAGTCCCTTGTTTGTCCTGAACAGTTAAACTGCCCGTTGTTCTTCAGAAAAATCCTTCAGGTCCCACAAATTCTTTGGTTTTCCAGCATTTTTGTGTATTTGAAGCCTTTCCAACAATGACTGTATGACTGTATGAGCCAGGGGGTAAAAACTTTTTACATTTGAAGATCAGGTTAAATTTAACTTATTCTGTCTTCTGGGACAATCTTCTGAAGCCTTTGAAGGGCACTACTAAATAAAAAAAATTATTTAGGCAAATTAAGAAAAATGTACACATCTCCACTCTGTTCAAAAGTTTTCACCCCTGGATCTTAATGCATGGTTTTTCCTTCTGGAGCATCAGTGAGCGTTTGAACCTTCTGTAATAGTTGCATATAAGTCCATCAGTTGTCCTCAGTAAGTCATACTATGGTTTTGCATAAATAATATGCAGTCTTCATCAGGATAGAAGACACATTTCATAGCATAATATCGTAGATAAATGCTACACTCTCAAAAAGCTGTCAGTTGGGTGGTGCCTTTTCGAAAGATACAAATATGTACTATTTAGGTACTAATATGTACACTTTAGGTTCTAATGTATACTTTCAAGATACTTGTATATACACCCTTTAAGGGTAAATAAGTTACGTATGTGTACCTTTTGAAATGGTACCACGCCAGTGATAGTTTTACACCTTTTTTCTGAGAGTGAGGAGAGAGTTAAATATGTGCATACAGAAAATTTGATGCATACATTGTCATGAAATGGTGCAGTGATTTCTATTATGCTTTTACACATATTGTAGCTATTTTTAAAAATCACACAGGATATCTGTAAGAACTGTGAAACAGATTGTGGCTATGTTGGTGATTTAGTGCCCAGAGCCTTTTCTGTCCCTGACAAAAAGCGTGGTGTTTATAGGACTAAGAGAACAAAGCACCCTTGTGTATTTCCACTGTCTACTGACAGACTCTTTCAATACAGTCTGTCCTCCCATGGCAGTCACTTGCTTTGTCTAGGTAGCCGTGACATTCTGTCCTATTTGTGAGCTGCCCTGTAGCGAGATGAGTAAAAGAACATGAGAATATATACTGTAACATCAATAGGACCTTATACTGAATACTGATAACACTAAAATCTCATAGCTTTATGCCTCATGATTAGCTTTACAGTTTAGGTTATTTTGTTTAAATGCATACAACATTCTTCTAATGCTCAGAATTATAATTCTTCTTTATCAGGATATCAATGCTTTTGCCTGTGTTACCGGTAAGCCCATCAGCCAAGGTGGAATCCACGGGCGTATATCTGCCACTGGCCGTGGTGTCTTCCATGGCATTGAAAACTTTGTCAATGAGGCTGCTTACATGAGCCAGCTAGGCCTGACCCCAGGGTTTGGAGACAAAACATTTATCATTCAGGTATGTGTACATCAATAACAAATAAACCACACTTCTAGTTTATGACATTATGCCTTGATTTATTTTAGTCATATCAAAACAGTTGGCTGATGATGAATTGTTCTTGTTATGCATTGGTCCAAAATGCACTGGCAACCCCAAACTTTGTTTTTTTTAAATATGATTTAGTATGTTTATCTAAAAGAGAAAAGAACTACTGTATATTCTGCTGCTTGCATGGTGGAACTTACAGGCACCTTGTCCATTATCTCATGACTCTGTGCCGGTCGTTAGTGCAAGCTGACATGGATCATTCTGACTTTGCTTATCTAAGGACTTTAAATATTCAGAATGTGCTTTTAGATGCTCAATCAATATTTATAAAGAATGCTTAAAGGGGAGTGAGAATGTTACACTTCCTACATAATTGATTAAAAACTCTTTAATTTTACTATGTGTTGCGAAACTTCATTATAATGTCAGAGAAATAATATATTGTAAATACACACGTAATTTAGAAGTAATTGAGACAGGATGTAGGATTTTTCATGTGGTATATTTATTAGATTAGTAAGGGGAAATTGTGCTTTTTTTTTCTTCAAGGACAACGCGAAGAGCTAATATTCTCTTTTTGCAGCATGAACATTGTTTAGCTCATTCATCTGCTACTGAATACAAGCAGAAATAAGTTATTATTAGTTAATTATTATTTTAAGTATTTTATTTTCTTTATTGGTCTAAGTATGTGTAAACAAAATATATAACCACATAAATTCACTTAGTGAATTTCACTTAGGTAAAATTTTAAAAATATCAAGATATTGAATGTCTTTTTATAGTGAATATATTTTGAATTAAGTTTTTGTAACATTAGTATAAAGCATACATCTAAAAATATAGTTTGATTAAACTATGTGTCAGTAGAGTAAGAAAATGTATGTAATTCAATTTTTATTATCTTTAACTTGAACTTGTTAAGTATGTCTATGTTGTTTTAGTGATGTTTAGATATTTGAACTGATGTTTAGATATTTGAACACACAAATACTGACTTTGTTTTGCAGTGTATTTAGATGTTTAGCAATGTTCCTGCACTGTCAGTATAAAAAAAATTGTAATGCATTCTCTTGATTTCTGTGGTAGGGTTTTGGTAATGTTGGTCTGCACTCCATGCGTTACCTGCACCGTTACGGAGCGAAGTGTGTGGGTGTCGGAGAGCTGGACGGAAGCATCTGGAACCCTAAAGGCATCGATCCCAAAGAGCTGGAAGACTATAAGCTGGTGAGTGACTTTTAGAGTGACATTCTTGCTGAAGCTTCAGAGCAGTGTAAGAATATGCACTGTAATGCAGCCACCTTGTGGTAACTGGTGGTAACTGCATGTACTAAGTGCAACCCTAAACAATCTAATTGTATTAATACATCACATATTCTCGTTTTCCAGGCCAATGGCACTATTGTTGGCTTTCCTAATGCCACCCCCTATGAAGGCAACATCTTGGAAGCTGAGTGTGACATCCTGATCCCTGCTGCAAGTGAAAAACAGCTTACAAAGAAAAATGCCAACAATATCAAGGCCAAGGTTAGAGGTCAACAGAGTCAGCCATAACAATAATCCTTTTAATCTAGATGAGATAGTGATTGTATTATGCAAGAGAAGCTGGATTGAGAATATGAAAGAAAAATGAATAACATTTTTTTTTATTTTCACAGATCATTGCCGAAGGAGCTAACGGTCCCACTACCCCTGAGGCAGACAAGATATTCCTAGAGAGGAATATCATGGTGATCCCTGTACGTTTCCCAATCCTGAATGTTTTTTTTGTATTAAATCTAAGTGTACTAGCCCAGTGGTTCCCAACCAAGTTCCTGGAGGCCCCCCAACACTGCATGTTTTCCATGTCTCCTTAATGAAACACACCTGATTCAGATAATCAGCTTATTAGTGCAGACTCCAAGACCTGAAATGGATGTGTCAGACAAAGGAGAGATGCAAAATGTGCAGTGTTGGGGGCCTCCAGGAACGTGGTTGGGAACCACTGTACTAGCCAATTATACAATATTTGATTTTTTTGCATATATGGGCTATTTTACAGAACTGGTGCAAACTGCTGTCCCACAACCAAAAAAAAAACACATTTAAGAAGCATTTAAGTATTCAAATCTTAGATGTTTATTAAGATCTTTGTATCAGTAATGTTTACAATATCAGTAAGCTTAATATATATAAAATCATCATTTATTGGGTACTTTCAATTGGGAGGTGGCTGTCCCGAACCTTAACCCCTGAATTTCAACTTATAAAAATGTTATTGAAATAATTTTTGTATTTTTTTCCCATTGTTATTTTTAAAATGATCTTTTTAATTCTTTTAAAAAGTGAACAGTGTTTGTTTTAGTCTATTGGCTGAGACTGATTTGAACTAAACCCATAAATTTGTGATCAGGAAATATTCCTGTGTCCCCCTCTCTCATAGCTACAAGGTGTGAGTAGATAGGGCTCATTTTGGATCATTTTGGGGTAAATGTGTTCAAAAGTCTTTAAGGAACGTCACTTCCAAACACCCTTTTTCTGCAATTAAGCACACTTTCTTTGGAGTTATTCCATAACATTTAATTTTATCTGTATACTGCACCACTGTTCAGCTAGATAACTATGTGCTGATTAGCATTTTTGAGCTAGGTTCAAAAGTATCTTGTCACTACCGAAACATTTGGTGGAGTTTGGATTGTTAATACCGAAACACTCATGACCGAACCATGTCATCAGTAGTACAGTTATGCAAATTTTTAGTTTTAGTTTTAGTGTTTTAGTTTGCAAGTTAAAATTCTGTAATGTGCTAATTC
Organism: Labeo rohita; assembly: GCF_022985175.1. NCBI lineage: Eukaryota > Metazoa > Chordata > Actinopteri > Cypriniformes > Cyprinidae > Labeo > Labeo rohita. The sequence continues at coordinate 16,305,694 of NC_066881.1, read as the reverse complement.
TCTACTAAAGTATTGCTGTCAATACCGAAAATGTTTAGTCATTACCGAAATGGGATGTTTTGTCAAAAATGAAGTATACTGAATTATCAGCTAAGATGTTATGATAGTTTTTGGTTCAGTGTATATTCAAACTAATGTATCCTTAACTCTGAAATCAGTATGATCAACTTTTTGCCTTTTACAAAGAAAAATTGGATTCAAAATACAACAAATCTCATAATTTACACTTGAAATGCTGTTAGAAATTTAACTATAATGGGTTTAACTCAGAAAAAAATAATAAAATAGCAAAAAACAATATTTACAATTTAGATGTAACCAAAATCTTGATAGGTCAATGTAACCCTATTATTATTATTACTGTGTTTCAGTAGTGACAAATTTTGGGAGAGGAGAAATATTCCAAAACTTTCTAAAAATACAATATGAGAATTACCTGCACAATTACTAGAAATGTGTAACTTGGATATTATACAATTTGCAAACCAATATAGTTTTTTTTATATATATATATATAGTATTTATTGTAATAAAATTAGATTTTTTCCCCCTTTTTGACTACTTTGATCTTGGCTTTAAAATAGCTTTTGATAATAAAAGGATATTAAAAATAAATAAATAATTATGTGTATACAGGACATGTACCTGAATGCTGGAGGTGTGACTGTCTCCTACTTTGAGTGGCTGAAGAACCTAAACCACGTCAGTTATGGCAGACTGACCTTCAAGTACGAAAGGGACTCAAACTACCATCTCCTTAGTAAGTCAAAAATGTATTTTCTAGAAACTAGTGTATACATGTAGTAAAACTGCAATGCTACATACATAGTCAACATACTAAAGTGTTTGCTGATATAAATCTCCCTAGCAATGGTGTGATTGTTTGCATATCAATTATCAGTCTTGATGTTTAGTTGATTTAGTTCTCTGGAAGGGGTTGTTTTTCATTTTTTAATTGCTCTAAATTATGTTGATGTTAAGGCGGGCTACAATAGGTCGTGCTATTTTTGTTCACTTTGTTTATTCTGCTCACACAAGCAAATGTAGTGAGATTGGTGTCCCCTTGAGAGTATCTGGGCATGCTTGCATGTATATACAAAGACACAAACATGCTTTGTCCCGCCTTTCATCCGACTGGCCTAAACAGAAACAGGGGCAAACCCAGACGAACACTGTCAATAATCGTCCATTTTCAAGTGTATGTTCTGTGTAATGATCTCACTGTAATATGAAAAAGCTGTTGAATGGTGTAAAGTTCATTTTAGCATATTTGTACACTGAAACCATGACACCATACTTTGTTGCACTGTTTATAAAATATTTAACTAAATCACAGATCTGGGCCTCAGAGAAGCTGTCAGAGACAATAAGCGTTGTTTCGGGAAGAATAGCATTTGAGCATTATCCTAAATTCATGTGTCAGTTTGCTCATTGCTAATGGGGATCTAATGTGTTGTTTGGCAGTGTCTGTCCAGGAGAGTCTGGAAAGGAAGTTTGGGAAACATGGTGGAGCCATACCTATTGTTCCCACATCTGAATTTCAAGAAAGAATTGCTGTGAGTAGAAATGCTCTTGTTGCGTATAATTTACATTTTGTTAAATGAGAACGCCAAACCTTTATATGCTTGTTTTGCTCATCTGGTAGGGAGCTTCTGAAAAGGACATTGTGCATTCTGGATTGGCTTACACAATGGAGAGATCTGCTAGAGTAAGTAAATATATAAGATTATACTGTAAATATATTTTTAAATGTATACAATTATATACCAATATATATTATGTATTATGCCTTGATTTGTATATATATGCTGCTGCATATACACTGCTGTTCAAAAGTTTGGGATCAGTTAGATTTTTAATGTTTTAGAAATTTCTTATGCTCATCATGGCTGTGTTTATTTGATGCAAAAATGCAATATTGTGAAATATTATAACAATGTAAAAAATAATTTATTTCTGTGACCAAAGCTGAATTTTCAGCAGCATTGCTCCAGTGTTCAGTGTCACATGATGCTTCAGAAATCATTCTAATATGCTTATTTATTATCAAAATTGGAAACAGTTGTGCATTTTTATCATGATTTTGATGAATAAAAAGTTAAAAAGGATTTATTTAAAATAGAAATCTTTTCTAACAATATACAGTACCGTTCAAAAGTTTGGGGTCAGTAAATTTTCGTACTTTCTTTTTTTTTTTTTTTTTTTAATTAATACTTTTATTCAGTAAGGATGTGTTAGATTGATAAAAAGTGATATCAAAGACTTGTATTGTTTATAAAGATTAATATCTTGAGTAAATGCTGTTCTTTTTAACTTTTTATTTATCAAAGAATCCTGGAATCCTGAAAAAAGTATCACAGGTTTCCAAAAAAATATTTGGCAGCACAGCTGTTGCCATCATTGACAATAAATCAGCATATTAGAATGATTAGAATGATCTGAAGTATCAAGACTGGATTAATGGCTGATGAAAATTCAGCTTTGCATCTCAGGAAATTAAAATAGAAACAATTATTTTATATTTTAATAACATTTCACAATATTACAGTTTTTTTTGTGTGTGTATTTTTGATCAAATAATGCAGCCTGTAAGTATAAGAGACTTACAAATCTTATTGATCTCAAATTTTGAAGGACAGTGTATATTTTGAAAATCTTTTTCTGCTACACCAGTCTTATTAATAGCATCAGACCCTGGTAGACATTCAGATTATGATTAATAACAATGAATCAATAGTCACTTAATCATTACTGTCCCTGCTTTTGGTTGTGTTAGATGGCATCTCACATCTCACCATAAACATTTAATGTCATACTGCATCAGTGCCCTTTCAGCTCAAACTGAAACATGCAAACAAACGGATTCTCTTACTTATTACACACCCAGCTACAGCTTTTGTGTGAAACTGGGATCTGGTAACCAGAGAACAACATTTTTGTTCATGTGTTATTGTTCATGTCAGTCATGTGTTTCTGAATTGGAAATGAGATCCACCCCATTAAATGGATTCTAAATCATTCACCACACCCAAAGATGTGTGGATCATTGAAACCGTCCGTTAGAGGATCTGCTCAGTCCACTATGTTGGCTATAATTGTTTATTGCACTGCTTTAAGCTATTTTTGTTGATATTTTTCAGTATTAAACAGAAAGTAAATTTTTTTATAATAAGCTTTTCAATATCCATCTTAAATAATTTTTCTTACGGAGCTCAATTGTGTATTCTTATATTGGCTTCTCCACAAAGGGCACATGCAGTGCCTCCCTAAAATTTGACCAAAATTAGGTATTTTTGAACATAATTAAGATTCTAGTCTGTCTGTGTTTAGGCTAGTTTGATGTATGAAGAGCCTCTGTGATGTAACATACTGCTTCAGGAATGCTCAGGTTTTTTTTTTCTCATAATTCATCTCTCCTCTTTTAGCAAATCATGCGCACAGCCAACAGGTATAACCTTGGGCTGGACCTGAGGACAGCGGCCTACGTCAACGCCATTGAGAAAGTCTTCAAAGTGTACCATGAGGCTGGTCTTACCTTCACATAGACGGTTGTATTATTCACTTGACTCTGTATATCTGAGTCTGTTCGTCTGCACAGGCCCGAGGTCTATCACTTAGCCCCTTCAGCTCCTCACGTTTACATTTTATACGACCAAATATATATGTCATATCATTTATGCATGTGGTTACCAGTATGCATCTTTACAACCCTCTGGTCTTTTCTAGTTTATCATCCTTTCAAATATTCATGGCTTTTAGAAAAGCTTTAAAGCCAAAGTCCCTTTAATGTACTCTCCTTGCCACGTTTCAGAGCATAGCGGGAATGTCTCGCCAGGAAACACTGATCTTATCTTATCTTATTTTAAAGCTGTTTTGTTTTCTTCAGATCCTGTGTTAATGAAGCTGCTGCATATTGAAAACACATTAAGCCTTACAGTCACAGCCGCACATTGTTGTTTCTAATACAAGTTTCTAGAATTTCTAGTTGGATAATTTTTTTCCCCACCCACTTTGACAATTATGGTCGAGTGGGAAAGGGATTCAGGATGAATCTCAGGCTTTTTATACGTTACCAAAATGTTGCACATAAATATCTAGTTTTGCTGCTCCTTGGAACAGTTTTTAGTGATAACCCAAAGCTTCCTTTGTTTTTAATTGTGTCCTTGACCTTAGTACTATGCGAATGGTAGGGCAAATGTTTATTTTCATCATCATATTAGCACTTAATATGAAACAGCCTTTAAAAAAAACCTTTGTATTGCCTTTTTAAATTGTCTAAAATTAATAAAATGTAAATGAAAATGTGCAGTGTGTCAGCTGTTTTACTGGGTTAATTCTCTTTGTGCCTTTAAAATAGTGCAGTGCGGTTTGACCAAAAATCTGTATCCCCCCCTTCCCTTTTTTTATAGGATTTTGGTGCTATAAAATAAACAAACATGCTACATGTAGCATGATCAATTTTATACGGAAATTAGATGGTATAATTTCAAAATTGAAAGCAAAAACAGAACGGTCTGACCTTAGCTTTGTGAAATTATGCTACATAAAACAATGTAATTTTTCAATCTAAGATGATCCACCTTATTCTTCAGCGCTATGGCTGAGACTTCCGGTTCGAGAAAAAAACAACTTGCAGTGAATAAAGTACAAACGTGTGTTCATAACTAAGGTAATACATTAAAATAATATGGTAAGACACACCAATTTGCAATATAAATAATATCAAGCAGCAAAACCAGCTGTTAAAATAGCTGGATGAGACCAGAAGCCAGACTCAAAATTTACAAATGGCCCCGCTCACTCTTATGGCAAAATTAAGGTGGATACTCAATGCTCATGTAAGTGGATAAAATGAGACCTTTTTCTTTCTGTAATAAAAACTATTTATTAATCAGCTTTATTCACTCAACATTTGGTCAGTCACACAGTTTTGAAAACAAAAGCATGCTAAATAAACACATTATTTAAGCAGTTGTTCATTAAGTAGTTGTGCATAAGATATCGAAGAGACGTCTGTTTAAAACTATTTACATGAGTAACAAATTAATATCTTCTTGTATTGTTATAGTCCATGACACTTGGAGATTGTGCTGATGTGAGACAGGTCTCCAGCTGAAGAACTCCTAAGAGATTTTCCTAGTTGTCCATTCATCATTTCTCACAGAACTCATTAGCAAGATCATCCAGTGCATCATTGAAACCTATCAAGCACAAAATATTAATGTTATTATAGGCTATTTGTGTATGGTGGAATTACATTATTAGTAGACCAATCAGCTTTTGACTTTGTTTTTGTTTATTACTCACTGCTGTCTCCGCCACTGTTGTCTACTGCATTGCTGCTTCCAGCATCAAAGGCTGCTCCGCCGCTGTTTTCCCCTGGTCCTTCTGCTTTAAGGAGACCACCGAATAGTCCACCTCCTGACTTTTCTTTTGGCTTCTTGTCCTTCTCCCCGCTACTTGGGAAAAGACCTCCCATGCCCCCGGTCTTATCAGGTTCCTGTTTCTTTCCAGTAAGTGTTTCCTTCACTTTTCTTTTAGCTGCAGAAGCTAGAAAAATAAAAACAGTATTACATAAAGGTTTAGAGGCACTTTAGACTACTTTTACACATTACAGCTCCTCTTTCCCATCAGATTTGCCCCAAAATAATGTTTCTTAGATGTCTAAAAATAAAAAGGATAGCTTTACTGGCACCAAAGGCCCATTCCAACGCCGTTCCTTATAAGGAGTGGCATGACTACCGGACTGACTGCATTCTCAAAAAATGTATCATAGCTCTTTCATAGACAGCAAACATCAGAAGGATTGAAACAAGTACAAACTTAAAAGTAATTGAAACATGCAATATGTCAATTTGAAAGAGAGGGAAACAACTTGCCCATTTCACATTTTATGTAATAATTTATCTTAATAAATGTTTATACATTAATTCAGTTAAATGAGTCATGGTATCACTTTTTTTTTTTTTTACATATTTGAGAGTTTGTGAAAAAAAAAAATTATTAGAAATAAGTATTTTGAAAGTTGTCTGGTGTTTTTTTTTTTTTTTTTTTTAACTATAGCTAAAAGTTGCATTAATATACAGCTCAACTCGAAAATAGCCTGTAAGTTTGATTCTGGCTGGTTAAACAAGGATATCAAGTGTAAAAAGTATCAAAACTTTGCACACAACAATTGCTTTAAAGTTTTAAGCTTCTCAGATATAACAAAACTCACCTGCTTTGTCCACCGCCTGGTCGACAAATGACTCTGCTGCTTTATTACCCAAAACTCCTGAGAGGAAAGAAGACATGTTTGTAGAGTCCTCGGTTGTTGATGTTTGCAAGAGCGTGTGTATGTGTTAGCGTTTTGAGACAGAAGATTCATGCGGCTTTATTTGGCTGGGGCTCCATCAAAGTACGTCAGGGATGTGTGTGCCTATTGGCTACTTCAGCTTGGGTGGAGCTGAAAAATGTCAACAGAGAGAACAGCAAGCTTGCTTGACTGGTTTACCTGGTTGCCTGCATCATCATCAATCAGGGTTTCAACGTAACTTAATTTTTCAAATAAGAGCACTATCAATGCAATTTAATTTAATTTTACTTTATTTTATTTTATTGTATTTTATTGTTTAGGGGAACCTGAGTGTATACAGGGTTAATAGTCATTTTTAATTCTTGTGCTAATTTTGATTCTTGCCCATTTTTTAAATTTTTAAATTTTTTATTTTATTTTTTAGGGGAAATTGCGATTTGAGGGTATACAAGGTTAATAGTCCTTTTAATTCTTGTCCTAATTTTAATCATGCCCATTTTTTAAATTTAATTTAATTTAATTTTATAGGGGAAATTGCGAGGGTATACAAGGTTAATAGTCCTTTTGAAAAGTGTCCTAATTATTTTATTTTGTTTAGTTTTGTTTTATTGTTTAGGGAGAGTTGACATAGTTTGAGGGTACACAGGGTTAATAGTATTTTATTTTATTTTTTATTTTATTTTTATTAGTTGAGATAGTTTGAGAGAATACAAAATTAATAATTCCTATTTTGTCCTAACTTGTCCTATTTTTATTTTATTTTGTTGTTTTAGGGGACGTTGAGATAGTTTGAGGATATCAAGGGTTGATAGCCCTTTTTGATTCTTGTCCTGTTTTAGGATTTTAATTTCATTTTATGTTATTTTATAATTTTTTAAAAAATTTCATTCATATGCAGTGTTTTGATTCTTGCCCTTATTTTGTTACTGACGTTTCTGCCATCAGCTGCATTGTTTATGTTTTGGAATAAATGCAAGAGGAAAATAATAGGCTGGTAGCCTTCTCCGTCTCCTCCTTTAGCAGGAATGTGGAAAAAGCTGAATGACTGTCATTTCAAACTTGGATTACGCAACCCATGAAAACTTCAGAAACGTTGACATTCTGCCAGCGGCATAGTGCTTTTGGTGGCATTGTAATGGCCATATGGGATTCGAGATGAATGTGGTAAAGTCTTTGTTAATGAGATGCATATTTAATTCGATGTGCGGGTGTGCCGGGAACAGGGAGGGGAAGAGCAGGAGGGATGTTCTGATCTGAAGGGTGTGTGTGTGTTGATGCTTTCAGTGTCTTTAAATTAGTTTCACTGAATATTTAAAGGCAGTGCCCCACCTCTTTTGTATAGGATGTACTGTATGTTGAAGTAAACAAAAGCATATTTAGTACACAAATTTTAGTGACCCTGGATCACAAAACCAGAGTCATTTTTTCAAAATTGATATTTATACATCATCTGACAGCTGAATAAATAAGCATTCCATTGACAATATTTGGCCGAGATACAACTATTTAAAAATCAGGAATCTGAGGGTGCAAAAAAATCAAAATATTGAGAAAACTGCCTTTAAAGTTCTTCAAATAATGTTCTTAACAATGTATATGACTTATCAAAAATTAAGTTTTCATACATTTACAGTAGGAATTTTACAAAATATTTTCATGGAACATGATCTTTACCTAATTTCCTAATGATTTTAATAATAATTTTGACCCACACAATGTATTTTTGGCTATTCCTACAAATATACCCCAGCGACTTAAGACTGGTTTTGTGGTCCAGGGTCACAAATACTTAGCAATGTTACCTAATTGCTACTTTATACTTCAAATATTATGCAAACTAAACTTGCTAGCTTTCTTAGTAATATTCTCTTCCAAAAATAAGGGAAAAAATGAGAACACATGTATTTTTCACAAAACTGAATTTATTACAGATGGAATATTCAAAAAAATCAGCTGTTTTCAGACTTCATGGGGAACAGTGAGTCAAGTAAATGAATAGTCGTGAGTCAGCATGCATGGCTTCCACAAACAAATCATGTAACCTAGCAACTGCTCTGATAACATTTGCAGATTTTGTGAGTTGTTAATATGGCTGCTATCACTCTATAACCACACTTTAAGATAATACTGAAACTGATTTCCCCAGCCCTCTTCTTTGGATTTGGCTGTCTGTGATTTTGTCTTTTCTGCTCCTTGTTTGAAATACAGTCTCAGATACTACACTGAGAGTGAATTTGAACTGGAATGTTTTGAATCTTTTCTCACCCTGATTGTGTGAGAAACCATCCAGCTGACCTCATTGTGTTGGGTGGAGGAAAACTGGTTTAAGGGCAGGTAAGAAAGACAGACTTTGCCTATATAAAAATGTCCAAATCACAAGCACATGCATGTAATATGTGACACACACTGTTCAGTATATGAGAATATTGCATAGCTAAATGATAGTGTTGTTACATTAGCTTTTTCTTGTGAATAGGATAGGTTTAAGTGAAGAAAAGTGGTAAATTGAGGTAAGTAGAGGTTGTTTGTGGGGACAAAGCATAAGAGAGAGGTGGGTGTCTTGATTTTTTTGTGAAGTTGGATATTAATTAGCATCCTACAGAGGTTTAGTATGATAATATTCAGCCATGGCCCGCAGCAGCTAATGAACTCTCTCTTCTTAAGCAAGATGCAGAGCATCACAGGGGTGTTCAGTGCGAATTACTCTGAAATGAAACAGAAGTACAGTTATGTTGATACGGTGCACATGATTCTTTAGAATTTGTAAAATATACATTTTGAATCAACTGGCAAACTTGCTACACATGAAACACAGAGGTATGTTTTATACAAAGCACTGTTTTGAACACATGTGCTGTGTTGTAACTGGCTGTAGGCATAAAACCTGTCTGGTAAGACCATAAACTACATGAACAACTGAATGTCAAAAGGCCCTCAAATCTTACAGTCTAATGACTGTCCTGAACAAGTTCATTCAAAAATAATTAAATAACTATTACATTTTGTTCAGTGTTTGAAGTCACCAACTGATTTGCTTAGATTTGATTTAATAAGCTGTGCGTACATGTGCATTTTATTTACTTTGAGTACATGTAATAATTTTATTACATTATCACATGTACTGAGTCAGACATGAAGTAAATAAATAAATGAACAAAGAACAGCTTTTTAAACGTTTGCAAAAAGGTTGTCTGCGTTCACTTACATTCAAAACACATTACATTTAAAACTTCTAGTTAGTAGTTCTTAATCTCTTACTAATGTTTAATCTGTATAAATTTACTTGAGAAGCAAAATCATAAATTATTTTCAGAGAATCTTGTCTTGTTTTAAGAATAAACCTCACTAAGTGTTGCTAGATTTACTCTTAGATCAGCTATACACACTGCCGTTCAAAATTTTTAATGTTTTTTAAAGAAGACTTTTCTGCTCATGCTCATCAAACCTGCATTAATTTGATTAAAATACAGAAAAAACAGTGATGTTGTGAAATATTATTGCAATTTAAAATAGTGGTTTTCTATTTTAACAGACTTTAGATAATGGATTTTCAACAGCAACAGTTGTGCTGCTTAATTTTTTATTTTATTTTATTTTTTTTTTTTTTTTTGGAACCTGTGATACTTTTTTCAGGATTCTTTGGTGAATAAAACTTTAAAAAGAACAGCATTTATTTAAAATAAAAATCTTTTGTAACAATATACACTACTGTTCAAAGTTTGTGGTCAGTATTTTTCTTTCTTTCTTTCTTTCTTTCTTTCTTTCTTAATACTTTTATTTAGCAAGGATGTGTTAAATTGATAAAAAGTGATAGTTAAGACTTATTTTCTTGGAAAAGATTTCTATTTTGAATAAATGCTGTTCTTTTTAACTTTTTATTCAATCCTAAGAATCCTTAAAAAAGGATCACGGTTTCCAAAAAGCAAAAACAAACACACACACATATATATATACATATACACATATATATTAAGCAGCACAACTGTTTATTAGAATAAACATATTAGAATATTAACATAATATTAACATATCAGCATATTAGAATGATTTCTGAAGGATCATGTGACACTGAACACTGGAGTAACAGCTAAATTATGTTTGTCAAAGTATATTAAAAAAGAAAACTGTTATTTTAAATTGCAATAATATTTCATAATATTACTTTTTCCTCTATTTTAGATCAAATAAATGGAACATTGATAAACACATATAATAAACAATAAAAATATTACCGATTACAAACTTTTGAATGGCAGTGTACATATAGTTTTTTTTAAAGGTTTTGCTATTTTGCTGTAAATATTTACAGATTAGAAAATCCCATCTCAAAAAAAGCTGATCATAAAGCCCTTAAACAATGTAATCGTTTTAAGGTATTTTTTGGTGATTAAGCCCCTTGTATTGTACTTTTATTTTTGTATTAATTTATTTTTGTATTTATTTTTCTCTCTGAATTTTCAAATTTGTTTACTTTGTTTATTTACGTTTTGCTGCTATTTGGATTTCTTGGTATTTTACTAAGATTTTTCTTGTTGTTTACTTGATTTTTTGTATGTTACCTTCAAGCAAATAAAAAAAGAAAGAAAGAAAAGAAAAGAAAAGCTGATCATCCGCTCTCTCACCTACTGTCCTTCGTCTGTAGGCTGCTGTGCAGCTCCTTCCTGCTTCGTCGGCTCCCCCTGGAGGCAGAATCATATCAACACATCTCAGCTGTGGTCGATTGTTTAACCTCTTTATCCTATTTAGGTATTTACAAAACGGAAAAAACTCTACTATAATTTTTAAATGATGCAATATATCTGTTTTGTTGTTATTGCTCTCTGGAAGATTTCAGTGTTCATAAATTATTTTTTTCCAAGCAGACTGCAGCCCTTTCTTGCTTCTAAACTGTGTGAACAGTATGTGAAAATGTAGGAATGGATCTTGATACTTTGATGTATTCAAATGGAGAGATTTTAGTTTGTAATGGTAATGGCTTTGAGGTAAATGCGATCATTCAGCATGCTTTTATTGCATGCATGCATTTATTGTTTCTAAAAGCACCTCAGTGTTCTCCAGCTCATCCTGTCCATGATTAGGTAAGAAAGAAAACCAGACCAGCTTTATGACTGAACAGAGCATTAAGCAATTTACAGTGTATTAGGCAACTGGCAATTGTACTGGAAGATACAACCAAATACCAACGCAACTGACTTCAATGTTCTGAATTTGACATATTTTAAAAACATTTTTCCAGTTAATTGGTCTCATGCAAATTAAATCCTTACCGGTTTGACAAGGCCAGTGGATGCAACCACACTCTCTAGCCCCTCCACTGTCTTTTCTGACACCTGATTGGCTCCAGTCACGGCGGACTCACTCACAAGATTCGCCTGCTCAGTTGTCTTCTGGGCAACTAGGACAGATGAGATTTGATTTTTTTTCATAAACTTCCCTGATGATTTACTCACCCCAGTGTCATCCAAGATGTTCATGTCTTTTTTTCTTTAGTCAAAAAGAAATTAAGGTTTTTAAGGCAAACATTCCAGAATTTTTCTCCATATAGTGAACTTCAATGGTGGCCAACAGGTTAAAGGTCCAAATTGCAGTTTCAATGCAGCTTCGAAGGGCTCTACATGATCCTAGCTAAGGAATAAGGGTCTTATCTAGAGAAACGATCGCTCATTTTCTTAAAACAATAAAAATGTATATACTTTTTAACCACAAATGCTTGTATTGTGCATGTGCTTGTGTATGTGCTTCTTCACATATTACGGTGGGAAAGTTGCATGGTTATTCTTCATCTGTGTACTTTAAAAAGGTAGAGTAGGGCAAAAAGCTCCATCTCATTTTCTCCTCCAACTTTAGAATTGTCCAACATCATTGTTTTACCTTTGTAAATAGCGTTTGACTTTCTTTGCACGTTCGCTTTGTAAACACTAAGTCGGTACAGTTTTTTTTCTCAAAAACCTTGATTTCTCTTTCGATTGAAGAAAGAAAGACATGAACATCTTGGATGACCTGGGGGTGAGTAAATTATTAGGAATTATTTCCTTAGTAAATTATTTCCTAAAAATTATTAGGAAATTTTTATTCTGGAAGTGAAGTAATCCTTTAAGGCTGTTTCCATTATTTTACCTGTGTTTACACTTGTCACAACGCCTTCCTTTGTCTTTGCGCCTGTCAGAAAAATAAAAATAAAAGTTTGTGAAGTAATGTCGCTCAAGTAATAATTTGAAAAAAATCTCTCAGCAAATTGTATATTTAATAAAAGAATTTTCCTATGTAAGTAAACTATACATTTAAGCTCTCAGACGTATGTTCCTGTGAACAATTGCTTTTTCCACAACCTTCTATCTAATTTCATCTTATTTTGAGACAGATGTCTGATCCTCGCCCAATGCTTTCAGCTTCAGCTTCTGTTCTGTCCTGGGATCCATACTCTTAGTCTACTATGCAGTCTCCTGTGGCCGTCCAGCTGAAGGTCCAGCTTTCTCCAGTACTCAAGAGACTCAAAAATCACGTCAAGTAAAAAAGCCGCTGATCTATAGTCAGTGTACAGTCTGTTGATTGGCATCACTAAGTGCTATTAAGAATTACAGATTGAGAAACATCCTTTCCACTAAGATGCTTCCTACATGTTAACAGTGGAAAAACCCACTTCGAAGGCCCCGACGTCGCTTGTATTGAATCTGCATTGCACGAATGGCCTGTAGAACAAGCATAAGCTCTGTTTCTTTCCCAGAACCTTTGAGCCCACAGCAATGTGTCTGTGAAAGTCGCTCCTCCTTCCTAACATGCGCTCGCACAGCACAACAAATACACCCCTCAAGAGAGACGTGACATTGTCCTTGTTGTTCTGGACAAAGAGCTGATTTACTATCAAGACATGCACATTCTTCAGGGCTTTGCCGTTGCTTGGAACACAAGCACAAGCCTGAAATCTTATATTATTAATGTCATAATCAATAAAGATTGAGAATATTGCCGCCGCCCGACCACTGCTGCAATATGATGTCACTTCCACAGCATCTCTGATTACGTGACGAAGCATAAAACATCTCTACTGCTGCAGCTTGCTGCTATGATTAACGGAGGAGACTGCGTCTTACTAAATATAGTTGAGCTTATATATAGGCAGATGTTAGATATTAGATATAGTTGTTGATAAGGTTTTATTTCTTAATCATGTAACACAAAGACGCAACAGCAGTTTTTCAGTTAATAAAGCTAATATGTAATGATGATAATGATAGCAGGATCAATATTTAAAAGGTGTACTGATACATGGCACAATTTAATTTCTTGTATCTTCACCACATACATTAGTATGAATGATATCACCTCTATTTCTACTCCAATCCCAATGCTTTCATTTCTGATCCATATGAGACTTAATGGAATTAAGTCTTAAAAATAATTAAGCTGGACTGGCACACACAGTTCTGTGATGAAATTGGTATTATATAATGTAACAGAAATTAAATTGACAGTTTTATATGAGCTCAGCCTAGTCACTACAGTAGGGCTTCATACGTCTAAGACCACTAGTCACTAGTTAATTCTTCTTCTTTTTTATTGTATTATAAGTTATGTTTTTCTTTCGTATACATCATCATAATAATTTATTTACTGTAAAGTTAACTTATGCTAAAACAATAAAAAAGGCTTTACTTTGAAATAAAATAAAGATTAACTGAAGTAACATAAAATAATTAAAAAGTGCATTTATAATCTCAAGTTCATGTTTAGCTATATTTTAAAAATGTATTGTCACAAAAATGTCAGAAAAATGTGTTAACCACCCAGGCAAATTTGAATGATAAAAAAAAAAAAAAAACACCAAATACATAAAATAAGTTAATAAGGGAAAGCCGTCGCTGCCTCTCTCAACTCTCAGATACAAATACATTTAAATGAGGCCGAGCTGTTTTGTAAATTATCCCAAGGTAATATACATTTACAAGATGAAGGTATAGCTAGCAAACAGTAGGCTGTAGTAACTAACACTAATAACAGTAACTCATGATTGAGTAGGCAAACTGCTGATGCTAATACGCTTTAGTTATAGTGCTAGTTTAGGGCCCATGCTCAGTGGCTCCAGTCTTTGTAACATGTTTTCAGCATGCAGTTCATTTCAAACATTTATAATGTGTTTTGAAACAATTGCCTGAATTGCCTTTGCACTGACTATTTGTCTGACTATAGTCTATTGACTATTTTCATTTTAGTTCTAATTGTATTTCATTTCTCATTTTGGTTTAGTTTAGTTAAAGTAAAATAACAAAAAAAACTGTAATAGTATGTCAGTGATACTAAGACAACACTGCCACTAAATAAAACTGAAAGAAACTAAAACGAAAAACTATATCTAAAAACTATATATAAACTATATATTAGAGGTCGACCGATATTGGATTTTACTGATGCTGATAACTAGGTTGGACCACACTGGGCGATACCAATTAATTGACCGATAGTTTTTAAATAGGATACTGAATGGAAAATAAATAGTGCTCTACTATTAAAAAAAAGTAGCCTACTGAACAATACTTGAAAATGAATAAAAATATTAATATTAATTATATATTGATCATTACAGTTAGGCCATTGTTCATTAATGTTAACAAAAACAACTAAAATTTTTCTAATATATCAGTAAATGCTGAAATTAACACACTCTAACAAAGAGCAATATTTCTATTCTACAGCTTTTATCAATCTTAATGTTACAAATGGACAAATTACTTATTGTAAAGTGTTACCATTACATCAACAATCAAGCTAAAGATGGCCATCTTTAAATATCTACACAAAGGCCACAGTATTGAAATTGCATACATATGGATATTGTGTACTTTCACAATTTAACTGCTTCTAGTCTAGAACTTTTGTGGTCATATAATCAAAATATAAAAATATGTTAGTCACACAACGGGCAAAAGTGCAGCGCCGCTTCTAGAAGAACTCACAGCTATCCAGTATTTATAAGCGGCTGTCTACAATACTTTATTTGATCACCAAACGGGCAAAAGTATACTGCTGTCCTTTCTCCACTAATGCAGCATCTAGTCAACAAATTCATTGCTTAGTAATGACATGAAAACATGCACTACAGTATACAGTTTCGTTGTTGATGTTTTAAATCCGCCTTTTAAGTGTCCCGCTCTCTGTAGCGCGCAGTGTCACTAAAAGAGTGTTGGTTTTCCCCCTGTAACAGATGAACGTACATATGGTACATTTTATGTGATGTTTATTTTTGTACGTGTACATGCTGATTTAGCTTGTTTTTCGATCTTTCAGCTCTGTCATCGTGAGTCATGTGTTTCACGGGATTTGTACCCAATACTGCATCCTAAGTCCAATTCCGTGTCGGCTGAACTAAGCGAAACATGGAGTTGTAATCACAACTATGTATTGAAAATGATTACAAGTGCTCGCTGTTTTACCACCTCTAGTGTTCATTTCTGCTGGAAACTGCAGTGATATGTACTTATTGGTACGCATTTCACGTGTTGCATAAAACGTTCCCACAGATATGTTTTCAGGTAGAAAATAACACTGCCACTAAATAAGATTATTAAAGATAATTTATACTGTTTATAACAAATTAGGGGTCGACCGATTATTGGCTTGGATGATTATCGCACAAATATTAAGCATTTTTATGTTTAGCGGAATTGGTCATTTTCAAAACTGATTTGCCAATAAAATCTAAAAGCATTTAAAAAAAGTTGCCTTGTTATTCCTAATTTTGACATTCATTTTTCATTTCTACACTAGACATATATATCTGTTCAAAATCGGTTATCGGTCTGCTTGATCTGTAATAATCTGTACTGGCATCAGCCCTGAAAAACACATATCGATCAACCCCTATAACAGATGTCTTTGTGTATACAGTAGTTGAGTCTCTAGGATGTCAAGGGAGGTGTGCATGTATTGCCAATTTGTCACAGCTCAGTGCAAAGTGACCTTGCTTTTCTTTGAGGGGCTTGAGATTTCTTTGATTAAAGTGGACTGACTGTGTGGTGCAGAGGAAAGCTTTTACCTTCAGCTGCAACACACACACACACACACTCCATCCTGGCTCTCACACACGTCCTGATATGAAGGACAGGTTATGCTCTTAAACACTGAAAGCATACAGTGACAGACTCCTGTCACTTGTGTACACACTGAGAGCTATTATAATCATCAAAGATTGTGTATTGACCCAGGCAGACCCTGGTCTCTGTGGACCGGGATGTGAAGTGGACTGGAAGGGAATGGGATTACAGTACTGTGTGCTCCTTCTATGCAATCAGACTGCAATTTTAACATCAACATACAGTATGTTAACTACTGTATTTTATAGTTTACAAATGCTTTTACCTGAGTTCAATTAGGCTTTTCTCTTCATAATGCAGCTCACAGCTCATCGATTGATTGCATCCTGAAGTTATTGAAAACACAAAGTGCTTCCTTTCTTCTTCTTGTCCTGTCTTTATCTCTTTCTACCTCCCTCCTCATTCCCCACCCATTCCTGACAGTAGAAACACATAGAAACCTACGGCACAGGAGTGAATAACTATGGTACTAGTAACCATGTAAGTTGTCTAGCAGTGCTGTTTTTAGCTGAACCTAAGCAAATTAATTTCTGATGTAATAAGAGATGACAGGCAGGTGGATAGTGCTGGTTTGTCTTTGAACGCTCGCTGTTGTTCACTTGTAGTGACGAAGCACAGCAGTCACATGTACTAATGGGCTCATGCCCCACATTTATCTTCATTGCCCTGGTTTTCATTTTCAGGACTCTTATCGTCAGTATATAATAATTCAGTTATCTAAAACTATTTTGTTTTTTACATCATGAACTGTACACAAAAATCTGTATCAATATAATTGATTAAAATGTATTGTTATATTACATTCATTACATTACAGATTTAAATTGTCAATAAAATGACCTTTAAAAATGATTTTGTAATATCAAAATTAGTAAATTTGTAATTGGCACTATTTTAATACTTTCGTTCTCTCACTTTTCTCCTCACAGTTGAATTTGTACTTACCTACATACATGACCCCCTCTTTGGTTTTGGCAGCTGCCTCCTCCACCCCGGCCTTGGTTTTCTCTGCGGCGGCCACCACTCCCTCCTTAGCCATGGAGAATCCCTTCTTCAGCGCATCCATACTGGTGCTCGGAGCTGGGCTTTATGTCCTTTAACTGGAAGTGGCTCTCTTCTTATAAACGGTGGATGGAGCTGTGTGTGCTCTGACTGCCAGTGTGGTAAGTGCGTTTGCCAGAGTGTGTGTGCAGCTCCTTTGAGAGTGGGATGGGCACTCAGTACTCAGACAGATTGGGACACCCTTAACAAGAGGAGTAGTCAAGCGGATGGGGAGAAGAAGGCATGGAGAGAGAGAGAGAAAGAGAGAGAGAGATGGGGGTATAATAACAAGTGGGTGAGAGGAATGACGAGAAATAGATTCCACAAGAAGAAAGCTTTTTCAGTTTGGCCTGTTTTCTCCAGTCACCCATAATAAATGAGATTCACATACTGGAAGATTAAATTGTTAATGCTCAAATCCAGCATCAGTGCACAGCTTCATAAAACTATTAAACTGCCTCTTCCCTTAATCCTGTTGCAGCATATGCATGCAAGCCACAACACACACTTACACGCCAACCAAAACAGTCATACTACATGCCAGCTATAGATTCCTAGCAGTGTTATTTAAGTAATTTATATACTGTTGTACTGTATATGTGTTTAGTATTTCAGTATTTCAGTGTAGTTTAAATGCAGCTTCAAAGGGCTCTAAATGATCCCAGCCGAGGAAGAAGGGTCTTATCTAGAAATGATTCTTTTTTTTTTGAAAAATTAAAAGTTGTATACTTTTTAAGCACAAAAGCTTGTTAAACACAGGCTCTGGGATGTGTGTCCACGACGCTACGTACTGCAGAATCACGTCGAAAGGTCACGCGTGATGTAGGCGGAACGACAGACCCAGTGTTTACAAAGCGAACGTGCAACAACTAATGAAGTGCAAGTCAAACGCTGTTTAAAAACAAAAAGGTACAACGATGTCGGGCGATTCTGAAGTTGTAGGAGAAAATGCCATCCCAGAGCCTGTGCTGCATGAGCTGTTGTGCTTAAAAAGTATACAAATGAAAATTTTTCTAAAAAATAACAGATTGTTTCGCTAGATAAGACCCTTCTTCCTCGGCTGGGATCATTTGGAGCCCTTTGAAGCTGCATTTAAACTACATTTTGGAAGTTCAAAATCAGGGGTACCATTGAATTACATTATATGGAGAAAATGCTTTCCTTAAAAACCATAATTTCTTTACGGCTGAAGACAGAAAGACATGAACATCTTGGATGACAAGGTGGTGAGTAAATTATTTGTAAATTGTTGTTCTGGAAGTGGAGTTCTCCTTTGATATTTTGAATTAGCTTTTATTGGGGCTGGCAAACGATTAATTGCGATTAATCGCATACAAAATAAAAGTTTGAGTTTGCCTAATATATGTGTGTGTACTGTGTGTAATTATTATGTATATATAAATATGCACAAATTAATGTATATATTTGTTATTTATGTACAAAAATTTTTTTTATATATAATATAAATTCTATAAAAATTATAATACATATACTTGTAAATATTTCTTAAATATATACATGAATGTGCTTGTATTTATATATGCATAATAATTACACACAGTACACACACATATATTAGGCAAACTCAAACTTTTATTTTGTGTGGGATTAATCACGATTAATAGTTTGACAGCCCTAATTTGTATATTTTCATTTTCATTCGTTTTTTTAATCATAATTACTTTATTTAGCTAATTGCCAAGGCAACATTTATAATTTTCATTTAAGCTTAAGTTTTTCGTTGAGATTTCTTTTTAATTTTAGCTTTATTTCAGTTTTTAATAGTTTAACACCGATTCCTTGTCTAGTTGATGTCATTATATTTAAATTTAATTCAACATCAATATGTAGGTAGATTACATGTGTTCAGATATGCATTTTATATGTGCATATTTTAATATCAAAACATGCAAGCTGCACTGACTTCCGCATCAGTGGCGTCACTCTTGAGGCTCACAGAGTCTGTCATATTCATCAAATAATAATTTAAATCTGACATGAGTGTATAAATATATGTTTGCTCTAATCTAATATGGATCCTCTTGGTGTGGACCATCTCTGTGAAGCCTCTGTAGGATATGCAACAGTGAAATTATGAAAGAACCTCATAACCGTAATTATTAGATTATGCTATGATGCATGCAGTACATGAAAGAAAAACCTCAAAGAATAATCTTTCTCTTTCTGTGTTATACAAGCAGTTCCATAAATAGCAAAAACTGTATCTTGATAAGAGCTTAATAAAATCACTCTGGGGCACAGTAGAGAAAGAAATTTGTTTTTTCGTCATAGATGTAATTCTTGTTGGCTGATCCAATATGAACGGGGCAAATGATGTATAGTTCTTTATATATTTATTAAGTTAAATCCCTTAGTGAGCTTGTGCAGTCTGAGCCACTGCACCACTCTGAACTGAAATAGCAGGATTCAAGCATGCTAGTCTAATGCATTATGATGTTAAAAGCCCAGTGAATCACTTGATGAAAGGAGTTTTCTTACCTGTGTTTATACAGGACTTTTTGGCAGTATAGTGATGAGACTGCTATTTTTTGAAGTATAGATAGCCCTAGATAGGAATTTTTGCACTCAGAAAAAAAAAGACAAAAAATTTACCTTTATGGATACAGCAGCTTGTAACTAGGGCAGTACTCTCAAAATGACATACAGTTGAGGTCAAAAGTTTACATTCCCCTATATGTAAACATCTTTTATGTGAAATATCTTATTCAGGTCAGTACTAAATAAACAATAACATGCATTTTGTATGATCCTTCCTATTTTGGTCAAGTAATTAACATTTTGCAGATTCTGCAAGGAGTGTGTAAACTTTTGACCTCAACTGTATTTGTATCTTATTTACCCCTAAAAAGTTCAAAGTAGTAACATATTACTACTTTAAGGTTTTAAGGTGTTAATATGCATTTTTAGGGCTGGATAAACTGCAAATTTGTCCCTTTAAAGGTACCACCCCAGTGACAAGCTATCATACCACCAACGGTACAAAATTTGCAAAATTGTTTTATTTTAGGAGTTCATCTGGTTATTCATGCATTTCTGTATTCATACAGAAGCTCAGGTGTTTCATTGGATTGGCTTACTTAGATTTCTGTCACAAGTAGAGATTTGATATAAATACCTCACTGGTCCCTGAAAGTACAAATACAGTGTTTTTTTCGTCATTCATCCTGGCATAAATGCAGTACACTCTTAAAAATAAAGGTGCTTTAAAAGGTTCTTCAAGTGATGCCATAGAAGAACCACTTTTGGTTCCACAAAGAACCATTCAGTCAATGGTTCTTTAAAGAACCATCTCTTTCTTACGTTTTTATAATCTGAAGAACCTTCTTTCCCACAAAGAACCTTTTGTGAATCAGAATGGTTCTTCAGATGTTAAAGGTTCTTTATGGAACCATTTAGACAAAAAAGGTTCCTCTATGGCATCGTGAAGCACCTTTTTTTTTCTCTTAGCTGTGCCTGAAGGATACAAAACTGCTCCTGAGCAGAAATAGCATTTGTTGCACACCTCGATTATGATGCTCTGCCCAGGCTAACTAGATGACCACCACTGTATGTCTAAATATAACTCCTTGCATTTCCCAGGACGGTGAGAGAATGTAATCTAATACTGGCTGCTCAGAACTCAGCGCTATCGGGTCAATATGTATCCATCACGTGGCAAAAATCGAGAGCATGGGAGAAAAGCATGATCAATACTGGACTAATCACTAACATGATGACAGAACAGTGTGAAATATCTCATCCGTACTCTCTCGAATCACCTTTGAAGCAGTATCTAGAGCATATACGGCAAACACTGCAAAACAAAATTCTCTCTAATTTGAGCTCAGCACATAATTTAATAGAAAGTGGACAGAAAGGCCTTTTATGCTGAAAAGCTGGAGTGTAATGCTGCTCTGTAATAACTACATGAAAAATGAACAAAACATTTAATGTTTACTTCATATGAGTAAACATAAGTCTGCATCTTACAGCATTTAACATCAGTGCAACAACATGAAAACATTCCATTCATAATAAAGGTCAGGTTCTCTTTCTCATGTTTTCTATGTTCATAGTCATATTTCTGCTTACGCTCTTCAGTTGTCTGGCATTAAGTCTGCTTTTCGCTCTCTCTATCTCTTGTTCTGTCTTCTGCCTGTAACAGGAGGTATTGTGGCTGACCAAACGGATCATCTGACTGCGGTTACTGTGAGAGTGTGATGAAGCAACTAGCATCCTAATATCTGTCTGAGAGCTGCTTTGAAAATGGAATTCAGGGAAAAATCCCATCTGTGATCATACCACATACCACGTCCCTGCTGTCAATAGGGAGAAAGGGTGAGGCTTGCACCAAAAGTACAAAAGTTTGTATTGCAGCTGCAATTTGATGACACTTAAAAACAATGACAGTGTTCTCCTAGAGATCTCTATGGTGACATTCACATGTTTTCAAACATAGAGCTTTGGTCTAGGACTAAAGGCTAAAAATTTGGACATAGTTATTTCATTAGTTCAGTGGTATTTCTTTTGACACCATATAGAACTCAAATTCAAAGTATTCATTATTCAAAATTTCATTAATTAACATTAAATGTATATATATATATACAGTACAAAAAACATTTTCATTTATCAAAGAATGTAGCTCTGTTTTCACAAAAGGTTTTAAGC
Source organism: Labeo rohita (assembly GCF_022985175.1). Classification (NCBI taxonomy): domain Eukaryota; kingdom Metazoa; phylum Chordata; class Actinopteri; order Cypriniformes; family Cyprinidae; genus Labeo; species Labeo rohita. The sequence goes on along the minus strand of NC_066881.1, from coordinate 16,283,599 downwards.
AGCACAACTCTTTTCAACATTGGTAATAATAAGAAATGTTGAGCAGCAAATCAGGATATCAGAATGATTTCTGAAGGATTATGTGACACTGAAAACTGGAGTAATGATGCTGAAAATTCAGCTTTGATATCGCAGTGTATTATGTACACACACAAATACATTTCTATGTCTCTATAAATAAATACGTGGTAAGAGACACAGAGCATGTAGCTAAAATTAAAGTGTATTTTTATAGTTGCATTTTATTTAAAGCAAGGTAAGTTTTTAAAACTTTCTTTAAAAACCTCTCTCACACACACAATGTCTGCACAGGGAATGTTTTAGTGACTTTGAAAATCCATTGCAACAGCTTGTGTTGCTTGGCAACAAAAGTTTTTTTCCTATTGAATCTTTGTTTAAAGAATTAGTTCAAAGGTGAGAACTGTGAAAGACACTTTCTCTGCACATGTATAAGTAGCTCTTCAAGCGCTGTGGGTCAAAGGTAGTTCACCACCAGAGGTCATTCTCATTATGACAGCAAAATGCATAAGCTAGCTCAAAGGCTTTGTGATTGGTTGCTGAAATATAGGCTACCAAATTTGCACAGAAGTGCTAAATGACACATAGATTGGAGACAGTCACAAGCCTTGCTCAAATACCTGTGTGTTATTGGCAACTGTACCAACAAAAACAGCTGAAATGCGTACTGTACCATCAGCCAATGCTCTTGACCACACTGGAGCTAATGTACTGCTCTTCTCAGGCACAACATATTCTCTAGCAGAGACATAGCCCAAGTCTATCTCTGCCCGCAGCCTAAGATCATCCATGAGATGTGGATTACTGACACTTGCAGATGTGCTTTACTGGTAATAATTAATTAAGCTGTGAGTCTGCATTTAAATATCAACAGTTTTCAATCAAAAAAATATTTTATTCCTCATCCTTTAGTAATAACATCATCACAGCAGTGTCTCTGCTAAAGTTCTGATGTATCTGTGTCTGTATACTCTGGTTCAAATAAGTAAGGCTGGACAAAAAATTGCAAGTCATCATCTCTGTCGAAATTTTCAGACATGTTTATGAAGACTGTTTTATGTACAGCATGCACTGTCTTCTGCTTGTAAACAACGTGCAGCATATCTACGTTCTCTGTCAGAATGCCGACCCCTGCTTCAGCAGCACCACACACATGCGTTGTGGTAATCTTGTGAATGCAAGTGATGTGGAAGAACAGAAATTGTTGAATAAAGTCATTATTTTTGTTTTCTTTGTGCACAAAAAGTATTCTTGTAGCTTCATAACATTATGGTTGAACCACTGATGTCACATGGACTGTTTTAACAATGTCCTTTCTACCTTTCTGGGCCTTGAATGTGTCAGTTGCGTTGCTGTCCATGCAGACGCGAAAAGCTCTCTGATTTCATCAGAAAGATCTTAATTTGTCTTCCGAAGATGAACGACGGTCTTATGTGTTTGGATGAGAAATTAATGACAAAATGTATTTTTTTTTTTGGGTGAGCTATGTAATGACCTTGAAATCCTAAGCTGTTTGGTGTTTGAACAACAGGAAAATCACAAATCCACAGAACGATTTTGATGTTTATATGATTATATGTTTATATCTATATTATAACTAGCATTTCTCAGATTTTAAAAGGCTGCACAATGCTACATAATATCATAGTCATTAAATATTCATTTCGTTGCATTTCCATTAGCAAGGCAAGCAATATATCAACAGTCTTTCAGCAAATCAACGTGATGTACCTGCTTTCACTTTTATTTTACAGCACTGACATCTACTGGCGACTTTAAGTAAGCATCCTGCATGAGACTTGATCATTGTAATCAGTCATTCTCAGCAGTGCAATCTCTTTTTTTAGCTCAGTTTTTACTTTTGAGCTTTGAAAAAGTAAATTAAAACACAAATGTGGCCCTGGACCACAAAACGAGTAGTAAGTAGCACGGGTACATTTGTAGCAATAGCCAACAATAATGTCAAAATGATCGATTTTCGGCCAAAAATCAGGAAGTATTAAGGATATTAAGTAAAAATCATGTTCCATTAAGATATTTTGTAAATTTCCTACCGTAAATATATCTAAACTTAATTTTTGATTAGTAATGTGCATTGCTAAGAACTTTTAAAGGCGATTTTCTCAGTATTTTCATTTTTTGCACCGTCAGATTACCGATTTTAAAATAGTTGTATCTCGGCCAAATATTGTCCTATCCTAACAAACCATACATTAATGGAAAGCTTTTATGATGTATAAATCTCAATTTCAAATAACTGACCGTTATGATATCTATCTATCTATCTATCTATCTATCTATCTATCTATCTATCAACAGGTTAGACATTCACTGTTCCCTAAAGAAAAATTCCTGTGGTATAAAAGTGTTTCTCCACAATGAACTCTAGACAAAGTATATGAACATTGTTTATACAAAACATCTGTTTCTGTCAGTATGGTAAAGCAGAGAAACTATACTGTTTCAACTAAAACACTGACTCATCCTTTGACTAAACAATAAATGTCATAAACCCATGTTTCCTCACATACTGCTGCCAGCCGAGGGCCTCCCTACTGTTTATATCTCTTAAAGAAACAGTTCAACCAAAAATGAGAATTCTACCATAATTTTCACCCTGTTCCAAACCTTTATGACTTTCTTTGAAGAACTGATCCATTGTTAATAGCGTTTTCGAGCTTAAAAAATGGTACACAATCAATGTTGTAGACTTATGTATAGTACATACAGTGTTATGTTTTGGAGAAATATAACATTGAGTGGTGGATTCGTTTTTTTAATTTGTTAACCAGATCAACTAATTCATTGGCAAGATATGTTTAAAAGAAGCAGCAGTTTGTTCAGAAATCAGATTTTGCTAGTCTCAATAACTCACTAAGTTGTGTTGGTAAAAATAGCAACAGGTAACGCCAGTAGCTCACCGAACGCACGTCATTGAAATAATGGCGTCCCCCATATTCCAAAATATGTATAAAACGACTTGGATTTTTTAAATAACGTAAATCTTTCATGGGGTTTCTACCACTTATTTAATTTACATTATATTAAGCCATACAAGTGTTAATACCCGGGCTTCCCTTTTAAGCTATTTGCTACTGAATATACAGGAAAGAGAAAAAAATATACAGAAGTAGAGGGATGAAATAGTGGAGTTTCCTCTTAAACGGAGTACTTTTTTATAGTGGTATTATGTATAAAACCATTGTTCTTTATCTTCTCGTAATACACTTACATTCAGCTTTAACATCCCTTTCCTGAGCTACTTAGTGTGGAGTGGAGACAAGAGCAGCAAGAGGTGATAAGAGCTTAAAAATGCTGGTGACCAGCCAAGAGAAATGGACTGCTTCCTCACGCAATACAGTCGAGTGTGTCTGTCCTCTGAGCACCTCTGAGCATGTAAAGCCTGAGAGCTGACGGGCCTCATTGTTCCAGGCTCCGCGACCTTTCCACGGGGGAGTAAACTGGACGTGGGAGGGGGTCACATTTCCGAGGATTGTTGAAGGTCTTTGAAACTATTACGATGAGGGAGGGGAATAGATAGAGGTGGGGGACGCAGGGAACGGAGGGGAGTGGACTGACAGGAGAGGGGAGGGAGAGGATAATTTTCGAGATGGGGGGCGGAGAGTTTCCATAAGGCATCAGGGAGCAGAACGGCTTCACAACATCTTGTTCTTCTGTGTTTTGAATAGCACACAGATATGGTGGTGCTGAGGTTGGCCGTGCTACTCCAGGGGCTGCTTCTCGCAGCACGATGTGAGGTCAGAGCCAGAGACCCAGAGGTAGAAGAGGAGGACGAGCTGAAGGAGATGTCAGATGGACGTGGATGGGACCATAGAGTTCCACAGGCTGGGTTTGGAGCACCTCACCATGGTCAAGGACTAAACAGGCAGAGTCTTGACGTCTATGGATCTGTCCACCATCCACTCAGACATGGACACCATAATCCCACTCCTGGACATCTTTCTCCGGACGTGCCCGAGGGAACAGGGGACCCGTCAGATCCATCATCTGCAACTGAGACCAGTTTACTTCGCACTGGGTAAGTTTTGCTGTTCCTCGTTCATTCATCATGCTTTATTTGATTCAAACCACATTATACAAAAACAAGGGGTTGTCCACTAGGGTAATGCTCCCATAATCTGCCTCATTATGTGCATATCATAAAAAACGTGCATGGTTTTAGAGCTCATTATTTATCCTGGAGAGCCACCCAGGTTGAAGCAGAGCAGCAGCTTGTGAGGTTATAAAAACAAAGTGAAGCTGGTTGTCTCTCCATCATTTCCTCAAGTTTCTTATCTCCTGTGCTATCACTTTTGATCAGTTTAATACATCTGAGCTGAATAAAAAAGTCATCTCTTTTAAAAAAATATGCCACATGAGACTGAAGCAGAGCAGTGTCTGTGAAAACAAAGTGAAGTTGGGTTCCTCTGCATCACTTCCTCAAGTTTCTTATCTTGCCCATTTCTGTTACAATCAGCGTTAGACTGAAGTGGAAGGTAAACACAGGAAAAGCTTTCCAGCAACATTTGGAGGTACCTGTTACTAAGAAAGTTCTGTACTTAAAGGTCCATGTACTTAAAGACCCCACATCCCCTCAAAGTGTTAAGAGTGCCCATATGTTTTCTCTTAACCCTGGCTAATCCATATAATTCAGCCTAATTACCTGGAGCTCATAGGAGCCGAATGTTTCCTGTGCTTTGAGATCAGACTCGGTTTAATCTTTGTACAAGAGCTGGGTCACTCTTTACGTCAACCCGCATACATACATTACACCCCAATTTGCTCAGCAGACTTGAGTCTCTGATAACGCCCTCCCTACAGTCTTTGTATTTAATATGTTGATTAAAGGAAGAACATCTGGTTTAGGTCTGATTAAGAACCCATTGCAGACCCATTCAGAATTGAACTGAGAATTGCATCTGAAACTCCAATTCATGTGGTTACTGAACTGGGATTTATTTTAATTTGAGGTAGCAAATATTGTACATTTGTGTTTGTAGTTTTTAATTAAATATGTATTTTTTCAGAAAGAATTAACAGTAAACATCATCATACACAACAAATGAGGCATTTACAGAAACATTTAATTATTTTAATGATTTAATTTATTTAAGTAACAATAAACATTATTATACATAAAGTATTTACAGGGACACTACCAGTCAAAATGTTTTGAACTGTAAGATTTTTAATGTTTTTAATAAAGAAGTCTCTTCTGCTCACCAAGCCTGCATTTGTTTGATCCAAAGTACAACAAAAATGGTAATATTTTGAAATATTTTACTATTTAAAATAACTGTTTTCTATTTAAATATATTTTAAAATGTAATTTATTCCTGTGATTTCAAAGTTGAAATTTTAGCATCGTTACTCCAGTCACTGGTAACGTTACTATTATGATTTGCTGCTCAGAAAACATTTATTATTATTATTATTATTAAACAGCTGAGTGAATCTTTTGTAACATTGTAAATGTCTGTCATCACTTTTGATCAATTTAAAGCATCCTTGTTAAATTAAAAATTATATATTTATATATTTTATTTTAGATATTTTTTATTCATCAAAGAGTACTGAAAAAATCTAAAAAAAAAAAAAAAAAATCTAATAAACTGTTTTAAATATTGATAATATTAATAATAAAATGTTTCTTGAACAGCAAATCAGCATATTAGAATCATTTTTGAAGGATCATGTGACTGGAGTAATGGTGCTGAAAATTCAGCTTTGAAATCACAGGAATAAATTACATTTTTAAATATATTCAAATAGAACATAGTTATTTTAAATAGTAAAAATAATTTTAAAAATGTACTGTTTTTGCTGTACTTTGGATTAAATAAATGCATGCTTGGTGAGCTGAAGAGACTTCTTTAAAAACATTAAAAAACTTACTGTTTAAAAACTTTTGACTGGTAATGTATTTAAAGATGATTTTTAATAATCAATTGCATTTCCATTTATTTTGTTATGGTAATTTATCTTTTATGTTTTGATGTTTTATCTTTTATCATTAAAGCCTAGATTAGGGTAACATGAAAGGTTTGTTAAATAACAGGTGGACTTTAGGGGAGGTCTCGGTCTGTGGATGAAAGAAAAGATCTTTTTTTAGAGATGTGATGTCTTGGCACGCATGGACAGCTCTGAATACTCTGAAAGAAAGACAGAGCGACAAAGAGAGAGTTTGATGCCCAGGTGCACAAAATTAGAGGGAGCTGGAGTGCTTACAGACTAGGAGGAAAATAGGAAATAGGAATGTTTTGTACTTTTGTGGAAAATTGAGTAAGAATTGTCGGAAATCATTCAAATAGAAATTTCACTTCGCAAAGTTTCTCAAGCCTTCTGAACAAAAACAGCTGTTGGAATATCACAGCAAATCAAATGTCAAAACAAATTACATGTTCCTGTGAAACAAAACCTTGTTTTGCCCAAGTCAAATAATCAAGACACGTCTTTTGTCTTTAAAATCCCCTACATTTATCTGAATGTGGATGTTCTGACCTGACACTCTCTCCGTGTCCGTGTATTCAGTTTCTGTATGTCAGATCCCCTCACACACACTTCTTTCTCTGCTGTGGTTTTAATTAATCTGCTTTCATCCTGGGTCTGCCTCAGGAAGCAGCTCTAGTTTACGACCTGGCTATGAAAAGGTTTTGCATACAGTTTATTTCTTGGGTCTTAACCAATCTCAACAGTGGTCTGTTCGTCAAAAAGCCTTGTTTCTTTTTGTACTCAAATCAATATAAACTCACCATTTCATTTGCTTATAATGGGCTTCATTTTTTGGACTAGAATCAGAAGAATGACATGGATGGGTTTTATCTATTGCAGCAGCTGTACAACAGTGAGAGGCAATGAGAAGCCTGTATAGGGGATCCAAAGTCAAACTAAATCCTCCATTAATATTCAGCCTTAAAGGAGAAGCCCACTTCCAAAACAAAGATTCACATCTAATGCACTCACCCCCTTGTCATCCAAGATGTTCAGGTTTTCCTTTTTTCAGTCGTAAAGAAATTATGTTTTTTGAGGAAAACATTTCTGCATTTTTCTTCATATAATGGACTGATATGGTGCCCCGAGTTTGAACTTCCCCCAAAAAAAAAACAGTCCAAGCAGAGTAAGACAAGACGAGCGTTTGGCATTAAAAAGTATATAAATTGTATTATTTTTATTAAAATAACTGATCGTTACGCTAGATAAGACCCTTCTTTCTCGGCTGGGATCATTTACAACCGTATTTGGGATCGTTTGAAGTTAAACTGCATTTTGGAAGTTCAAAATTGGTCCATTATATGAAGAAAAATGCAGAAATGTTTTCCTCAAAAAACATAATTTCTTTACAACTGAAGAAAGAAAGACATGAACATCTTGGATGACAAGGTGGTGAATAAATTATCTGTAAATTTTTGTTCTGGAAGTGGACTTTTCCTTTAATATATCAACTCTGTATACAGTAGGATAAACGTCTGCTGATAAAAACATCAAAGCAACTTTTCAAAGCTCTTTCATCTGTAACAGGGATTTGTATACGTGCCTCTCCCCAACTAGTAATATGTTATGACTTGGGATGTTTATTATTTTACAGTGTGGTAAGGAAAATATACTTCATTCAAAATACACTACCATTTAAAAGTTTAGGTGTCAGTAAGATTTTTTTTCATTTTCTTTCCCTGCATGAATACATTAAATTAGTCAAAAGTGACAGTAGATTATACAAAAACAATATCATTTCAAATAAATGCTATAACTTTTTATTCAAAAGATTCAAAGTAATCCTATTTTTAACATTGATAATAAGAAAAGTTTCAGAAATATTAGAATGATTTCTGAAGAATCACGTGACACTCAATACTGGAGTAATGAAAAAGTTAAATAAATTAAATTAGTGATGAATAAACTACATTTTAATACATATTAAAATAGTATATTTTTTAAATTGTAATATTTCACAACATTACAGTTTTGCAGCACTGGTGAGCATAAGAGACTTCTTTAAAAAAAAAAAATCTTACTGACTCCAAACACTGGAACAGTGGTGTACATTATCTGAAAGTAAATGAGATCTTGTTCAGTTTAGCTTCTTAAGTAAATATATATTGTCTTACGGATGTTTAAATATTTGTATTAATAAAAAGACAAAATACTGATTAGGAGAATGATTTTTTTGCAGTACACTCTCTGGAAAAAGACACAAGACCGACGGAAACTATGAAACAAAGGGGCTAAAGGTTAGAGGTCATGTCAGTCTGTATGCGTGGAAGTCCGTGGGTATCTTCGTTGGATAAGGATCCCAGGATGAGGGATGTTTGCTAGAGGGACAGAGCGTCAGACGCTTCCTTCCTGTGAGGGGACACTAATCGGCAAAAAGCAGTGTGCTTACATCAGAATTATATGGCAGGAAGTGACATAAAGTCTGATTCACGGCTGAAAATGTGCTGATTAGGGAAAAGGAGCTGTTGTATATGAGTGTAAACCAGTGGTTCTCAAACTGGGGTATGCGAGGGGGTAAGTGAACAAAATACTGAAATGTACCATTAATTTAATTATATTAAAAATAAATTATATTCAACTGAGCATGTGTTTCTCACAAGCAAAATATAGTGTGTGCACCTTCTACAAATATACAAATATGTACAAATATATATACTGGGGTTCAATTGTGTTAAGGCATTTAAGCACATATGAAAAATATTATTTATCAAGCCTGTAATGACCTAAATTAATGCTGAAAAAAAAGCATTTTTGGCAAATTTTGGTCATAATGACATATGATTTTTAACGTTTACGACCATTACAACACCAGATGTGATTCGATCTTGCTAAAACTTTGCACGCTTGTTTAGAATCACCTGTCACATGGTTTTGTGAAATTTTGAGTTTTTGTTTCGTTATAGCTTGCCAAAGGGTAAATTTCAACATTTTTTGATAATTATTGACCTAGAGAGTCCGAAGAATTGCACTACATTGTTTTTTTCAAGATTGAACGAAATACCTAGGACAAGTTCACAAAAATCTTTTTTTTTTTTTTTTTTTTTTTACATTTTCTCAGTCATTTAACGAATGGTTTCATTGACAGCAGTGGTTCTAGAGGCAAAGTTGTTTGGAATGAGAAGGTCTATCATATGAAATGAATATTGTGTGTATATATGAAAAACTGTGCAATATACCATCGTTTATGCCATTGAAACTGCTGTGAGCCAAGGATTCCAACGACATAAGAAACTTGAGCTTGCGACTGATTGTTTGGGAGTTATGAGCGATTTCATACTTTGTTTGCTGTAGCGCATCCATCAGGCGGATTGGGGGAAGCCTTAGTTACGTTGTTGGCGGTGTGAATACCACCATCCCTCCAATTTTCATGTTTCCACGACTTACAGTTTGGTCTGCACGATCAGTTTTTACCCATATTTTTGCGGTCAAAATGTGCATCTAAGTGCACATCTTGACTTGACCTCTGTTTGCTCTGTTTACACCCAGTTCTGTACGTAACTTTTTATCAACAAAGAAAACACTGATTCAGTTTTTTGAACAAGAAAACTCATTAAATGGAGACAGAAAAGTAAATTGAATGGACTGACAAATAAACTGCTTAATTTGTTTTCCTTTTTGTATCAAGCGTGCCAGAATTTGGCTCCAGATCGTTCCAGCTCAATTTAACCTCTTCTAAGGTTTACAGAAGGTAACGTAAACCAGAGAAGGCGGCACCGAGAAGCAAGTCTGTTGTGCACCATCCTATAATCCTTTAATCCCAGTCTGCCCCAGAATAAAGCAAAATCAAAGGCTTGTACACTATAATGATTCACATGCTTTAAGTAACTTGTCTTGAGATCTTTAATCCCTTTACCTTCAGAACCTAAATCAATGAGCACATTACAGTCAGATTAGTTATCATGACAAATATAATGTCAGAAGAATGACCAAGTAATGCTGGAAATACTCCAAACACCTTGACATCTGCAACACGATTCCCCTCTGTTTGACAGTTTTATTTTGTGTGTATTACCAGAAAATGTACTTGGTTGCACAAGAATCACCACTTGGATGTTTTGCCTTACTGTGACACTTTGTGTACTGAAAATGTGAGTTGTTTTTTGTCACACAGTTTATTCTGTTTGGAGACAAGCAGTAAAATTGTTTATGTAAGACTAACTGTGGCATGCATGGTATACAGTTTGTATTTTGTTGCAGCTTAGACCTTGCGTAAACCTCTCTAGGATAAGTCACACTGTAAATTTAATAGTCTAATGATTCAAGATGTATTAAGTATCACAAATCATCCTTAAAAAGTGCTGTTGCTTGCTTTTCTTGATGTTACCATCCCAAGGACCAAACGAGTATGTTTGGCTTATAACTGAAGTGAAACTTTGCTTAACTGATTCATTTGACTTTTTAAATGTGTCATGGACTGTGAGTTTAGAACCACGCTATATGCAACCTGGCGTATTTCCAGTCATTTAGTCATCAAAATTCTTTCGAAAAGAAACGGTCCAGTTGACCTGATCTGCCCCACATTCATGTTTGATAAATGGAGAGACCAATAGAAAGTACCGAACGCATTAACCATTGACCAACGACTGAAAAATTACACTCAAAACAATTCACAGCTCGGCAGTGGATGCGAGGGATTTGGCAGGGAGCTTTTGACCCGTCTTGCTTGTGGACTATGAATCATACAGCAAGAGGATTGAGCAACCAAAAGTTAAAAAAAACAATTTCAGGCTGATGTTTCTCCTCAGAGGGCCATTTCCAAATACATCTGCCCACAGAGCCTTATCTGTCCAGCTTTTAACTTCAACAAACCTCTGATCTCTGCTCAGTGTTACTGGTTTACTCATAATCAGTAAAAAAGACTCTAATGATGTAAAATAAGCGCGGGTCATCATCATCAGCTCTGCCGTGACCTCAGGAAAAAAAAAAAAACTCACAGATGGACCCAATGAAATCTTAGGGCTGTGTTTTGTCTTTGTGGTCAGCCACCCTTAATCAGTGTATGCAACCAACCTCTCTAAACCTGTGACGGGGTGCCCTTTGTGAGAGGCAATCACTTTTCTATTTTGTTTATCTCCTATTTGTCTATCTTCCTAATTTGTATACAACACTTTAGAGCAGGAACAGGGTGTTTGGGCTTGCCCAGGTCAGAAGGGGACTCTGTTTTTTTTTTTGTTTTTTTTTACAGCGTTGTTAGTCAGTGGAGATCTTTCCATCTCCCTAACTACCAATCAGATCAGGGATGCCATGTTTTCAGCACTATTATAAATGAGTCATGGTTTTTTGGCAAATAAACACCTATTCTTTGGTTTCTGGTTTGAAAGGAAGCAAAGGTGTGCCAAAAAAAATTTGGATATGGTGGACACAGTGTGTTGATATGAATGCAAATGTTTGCAATGTATTATAAACCAATTTTTTTTTTCCAGTAACTAAGAAATGCAAAGTTAGGTTTTTCACATTTCAGTTAAACTTGGGTTAAAGGATTAGTTCACTCCTAAATTAAAATTTCCTGATCGTTTTTTGATGTTCATGTCTTTCTTTCTTCAGTTGAAAAGAAATGAAGGTTTTTGAGGAAAACATTCCAGGATTTTTCTCCATATATTGGACTTCAGTGGGAGCCAATGTGATGTAGGTCCAAATTGCCATTTTAGTGCAGCTTCAAAGGGCTCCATACTTTCCCAACCAAGAAATAAGGGTCTTATCTAGGGAAACAATCAGCCATTTTCTAAAAAAAAAATAGATTAACCACAATTGCTCGTTTTCTACTAGCTCTGCAATGCATCTTTACACTGTAAAAACTCCAACTTGCAAATTGTTCACTCAGTTTAAAAATGTAAGTCAAGTGGACACATTTTTAAGCAAAATGTTGAGTTTACACATAAAAACAAGTTAACTCAATGTTTACTATATTTTTCTCAATGAACACAAATAAGAAAGTTGAGCAAACTCAGTATTTTTATTTCTTCATTTGAGC